>NC_080066.1:167379019-167679019 GCF_949987535.1 Balaenoptera acutorostrata
TAGTAGATAGAGTCATCAAAAGCATTTGAGTTGGGGCTATGACAATCAGCTCTGTATTTTAGGAGGAAAATCCCAATAGCAGTGTGAAGGATGGATTCGGCCTTTCATGCACTTTTCTATTTTTTTCATATACTTTATTTTATCAAAACTTAACTGCTCCCCTTTAATCAGTACGAGGGTGATATGTATTACAATGAGTATGTTAGTGCCTTACTCCTATTAGCTAATAAAAGTTAATGTAATTGAACTTCAGTTGAATTGAATAGTTCCTAGAAATGTAATGACAACCCTTCTAAAAACTGGCTTTTTTTTTAAACATTTTTATTGGAGTATGATTGCTTTACAATGGTGTGTTAGTTTCTGCTTTATAATAAAGTGAATCAGTTATACGTATACATATATCCCCATGTCTCTTCCCTCTTGCATCTCCCTCCCTCCCACCCTCCCTATCCCACCCTTCTAGCTGATCACAAAGCACTGAGCTGATCTCCCTGTGCTAGGCGACTGCTTCCCACTAGCTATCTATTTTACATTTGGTAGTGTATGTATGTCCATGCCACTCTTTCACTTCATCCCAGCATACCCTTCCCCCTCCCCATGTCCTCAAGTCCATTCTCTAGTAGGTCTGTGTCTTTATTCCCGTCTTGCCCCAGGTTCTTCATGACCTTTTTTTTTTTTTTTAGATTCCATATATATGTGTTAGCATATGGTATTTGTTTTTCTCTTTCTGACTTACTTCCCTCTGTATGACAGACTCTAGGTCCATCCACCTCACTACAAATAACTCAATTTCGTTTCTTTTATGGCTGAGTAATATTCCATTGTATATATGTGCCACACCTTCTTTATCCATTCATCTGTCAATGGACACTTAGGTTGCTTCCATGTCCTGGCTATTGTAAATAGAGCTGCAATGAACATTGTGGTACATGACTCTTTTTGAATTATGGTTTTCTCAGGGTATATGCCCAGTAGTGGGATTGCTGGGTCATATGGTAGTTCTATTTTTCGTTTTTTAAGGAACCTCCATACTGTTCTCCATAGTGGCTGTATCAATTTACATTCCCACCAACAGTGTATGAGGGTTCCCTTTTCTCCACACCCTCTCCAGCATTGAGACAAAAGACCTGTATGCAGAAAATTATAAGACACTGATGAAAGAAATTAAAGATGATACAAATAGATGGAGAGATATACCATGTTCTTGGATTGGAAGAATCAACCATGTTCTTGGATTGGAAGAAATTAAAGATGATACAAATAGATGGAGAGATATACCATGTTCTTGGATTGGAAGAATCAACATTGTGAAAATGACTCTACTACCCAAAGCAATCTACAGATTCAATGCAATCCCTATCAAACTACCACTGGCATTTTTCACAGAACTAGAACAAAAAATTTCACAATTTGTATGGAAACACAAAAGACCCCGAATCGCCAAAGCAATCTTGAGAAAGAAAAACAGAACTGGAGGAATCAGGCTCCCTGACTTCAGACTATACTATAAAGCTACAGTAATCAAGACAGTATGGTACTGGCGCAAAAACAGAAATATAGATCAATGGAGCAGGATAGAAGGCCCAGAGATAAACCCACGCACATATGGCCACCTTATCTTTGATAAAGGAGGCAAGAATATACAATGGAGAAAAGACAGCCCCTTCAATAAGTGGTGCTGGGAAAACTGGACAGCTACATGTAAAAGAATGAAATTAAAACACTCCCTAACACCATACACAAAAATAAACTCAAAATGGATGAAAGACCTAAATGTAAGGCCAGACACTATAAAAAAATTAGAGGAAAACATAGGCAGAACACTGTATGGCATAAATCACAGCAAGATCCTTTTTGACCCACCTCCTAGAGAAATGGAAATAAAAACAAAAATAAACAAATGGGACCTAATGAAACTTAAAAGCTTTTGCACAGCAAAGGAAACCATAAACAAGACCAAAAGACAACCCTCAGAATGGGAGAAAATATTTGCAAATGAAGCAACTGACAAAGGATTAGTCTTCAAAATTTACAAGCAGCTCATGCAGCTCAATATCAAAAAAATGAACAACCCAATCCAAAAATGGGCAGAAGACCTAAATAGACTTTTCTCCAAAGAAGATATACAGATTGCCAACAAACAGATGAAAGAATGCTCAACATCATTAATCATTAGAGAAATGCAAATCAAAACTACAATGCGATATCATCTCACACCAGTCAGAATGGCCATCATCAAAAAACTGGCTTTCTTACGAAGGGTATTTTAAGTTCTAGGAGAGGGGGCAGTAGAGCAAACATTTTGGAGAAAGAAAACATTTGATGCTAAAAGTACCACCAAGCATATCAGCCTTTGCCTTTGCCATCCAAGTTTTTTCCACTGCTACAGATCACTCAGAAGTATCTGCTGCAGCGTGGGATAATGCACTCATTTGAATATTTACATTTGAAAATAACAGAAATAGATTTTTTTCTAGAACTTTTTTTTCTGCAGTAAATTTCTGGAAAACACAGCTTTTGCTGTGTTTAAATCAAATTATTATGACTGTGCTTGAACGTGGCTCTCAGTTCTTCCACATTACACAGTTTTCCTCATTTCCTGGGACTGTGGTTTACTGAGAATTGACATACTTTGGGCAAGAATCTGTGTAACAGATCTGTCAGCAGAGGCTGAAAAATAGATTTCATTTCAGACTGCTCTGTGTTTAAATTGTTTGAATAAGTATTGGTTCTCTTATTTCTTACTTTCTGAAACCTGCTTACCACCTGCACCTTTTTCTTTTCCTTCTTTGGATATTCATTCATTCATTCATTCCCTCATTCATTCATTCATTTGTTCCCTTAACAAATATTGGTTGAGGTGTACTTCGTGCTGGGTACTGCTCTGGGGATAGAGATAAGAAAGGTCCAGTTCTCGTCATTGAGAACAGTGTGGTCTACTGGGGGGAGATGATGTGATGGAGGCTGGAAGGGGGTCCAGAAGTTCAGAGGAGCCATGTCTAACACGGATTGCAGAGTCGGGGAGCAATTCTCAGAGGACCTGGCGCTTGAGCCGGGTCTTCCGGATGAGTAGATGCTAATAACATCGGGAAGAAGAAGGAATTCTAGCCGGAGGCAAAGAGGTGTGTTTCCTTTTGTCACTTTCAAACTCTTATTCCCACATCCGTTCTCTTTACCTTTTTAAAATTAATCATCCAAAGTGGATAAAGATGGAGAGGAAAACACTAGAAAGTAGCAAAAGAAAAATATTTTTTTTTAAATTTTTTTTATTGATTAATTGATTGATTGATTGATTGCTATGTTGGGTCTTCGTTTCTGTGCTAGGGCTTTCTCTAGTTGTGGCAAGTGGGGGCCACTCTTCATCATGGTGCGCGGGCCTCTCACCATCGCGGCCCCTCTTGTTGCGGAGCGCAGGCTCCAGACACGCAGGCTCAGTAATTGTGGCTCACGGGCCCAGCCGCTCTGCGGCATGTGGGATCTTCCCAGACCAGGGCTCGAACCCGTGTCCCCTGCATTAGCAGGCAGATTCTCAACCACTGCGCCACCAGGGAAGCCCAGAAAAATATTTTTGAAAATACTTTTATCCAATGTCAAAAATATGCAATTCTGTGTGTTCATAAAGAAGTAAGGGGGCCTCCCTAGTGGTGCAGTGGTTAAGAACCCGCCTGCCAATGCAGGGGACACGGGTTCGAGCCCTGGTCCGGGAAGATCCCACATGCCACGGAGCAACTAAGCCAGTGCGCCACAACTCCTGAGCCTGTGCTCTAGAGCCCGCAAGCCACAACTACTGAAGCCTGTGCACCTAGAGCCCGGGCTCCGCAACAAGAGAAGCCACCGCAATGAGAAGCCCTCGCACGGCAAAGAAGAGTAGCCCCTGCTCACCACAACTAGAGAAAGCCTGTGCACAGCAATGAAGACCCAATGCATTCAAAAAAATTTTTTTAATTAAAAAAAAAAAAAGAAACACCAGCTAATGGGCATGGATAATTATTTTTAAATGCTTAAAAAAAAAAAAGACTGTTGTGATGCTTTTCACCATCAGTCTATACTAAAAGATTCATAGCCCATATTGATTTTTCTTCCCCCAAAGACATCTCAGTTTTCAACAAGCCTTTCGGCCTGCCTCTTCCCATACACTCTTCTCCTTTCTTTCTCTGCTCTCTCTAGCCTGTGGCTACCTTCCAAGGCAGTCCGTTTCCTAAACATGCATACTTTTAAAGAAATTTTAGCGATGATATCTGGTTTGAGATATTTTATTGCTCATTTGTTCTTTGAGGTTGTGTTGAGATGTTCAGGGAGAAACAGGTAACATTAGGTATCTCCGTATATGGATAGACTTGAACCTGCCCATTGATGATGAACTAACAGGGCCAAAGTTTCAGCTAGAATTAGGGAGAAAAGCAGGGGAATTAGGGGATCTTCTTAGAGTATCCACAGCAAAAGCACTAAGATACAAAGTTTGTCTTCCATACAGTCTCACTTCCTTATTTGGTGCCATTCTGTCTCTCTGGGTTGGGCATCCTTGTTCCCCAACCCTAAAGATCTATTTTAGGGAATTAATTTTGTTTCCTGACATGTCAGGTTGGAAATCATTCCTGATAGGGTTGTAGTGAAACAAAGAAAGAAACAAACCATAATAACAATAAAAAAAAAAAAAAACAATAGCCACCAAAAAAAAGTCTCCTAAAGGTGTTTACAATGTGATTCACTTATTCCCTTAACAAACGGTGGCTGGGAGCCTACGTGTGCCAGACACAGTGCTAATGAATGGAGATGAAACGATGAATATTCAGAATGCAGTATGTTAAATGCTAAGATAGATGTATGCACGAGGTGCTTGAAAGCTCAAAAAAAAAAATCAAGCATAGTGGGCCAAGCTCTGCATGCATGATTTCAGTGCCTTCTCACTACAATCTTGAGAGGTACATACTTTCATTACTCCCATCATGCAGATGAGGAAATGGAGGTTAGGAAGGATACATAATTTACCCAAGATCGCACAGTGAGTACATGGTAGAACCTGGACTTGACTGACTCCAGCCCCGTGCATCATGTTTTAGCCAGGCTGCTTCCCAGAAGAAGACACGCTCAGACTCAGTTTAGAAAGAAAAGGATTAAGAGCATCCCAGGCAAAGAGAACACGTTCAAGGGTTCAGAGGCAAGAGTCATGGTGTGTGCAAGGAATCCCATCTGGATCATTGTGGCTGAGAGTGATCTAGTTAAAAGGGCACTGGGCCAAGGGCAAACCTGGGGAATCCCAACATTTTAGGGGAAAGGGGGAGAAACCTGAGAAGGAATCTGAGAAGGAGCAAACCATAAGAAAGGAATGCCACTGAAGCCAAAGAACAAGAAACCTTCATGCAGGAAGGAGAGATGCAGAAGAATGAATGAAAATGAAGAATGAAAGCCCCAGGGAGTGAAGGGTGGGATTTCGGGCACCTGAATACCAGGGGATGGGAGAGATGATTTAGAGGCCCTTCCTTAAATACATAAATGAAAATATACTGCATAGGTGGTTACCCATCTCCTCCCATGTTGCCCACTGACGGCCTGCGGATGGGTGACTGATGGATGGAATCACAAAATTTTGGAGAACGACAATGAGATGATTTAATTTAATCATCTAGTTTTCCACAAGAGGAAATGGCGACTCAGAACTCTGCAGTGATTTTTTTTCCTGACGTCGCATAGCTAATTAGGGATAGAGCTGTGATTAGAATTCAGATCATCTGACTCTCTATCTCAAAAGGAAATTTTTCAGACATGTATTCTTTGCAAAGGACGTGAATAGACAATCCACAAACGGCCAACAAACATGAAAAAATTTGTTCAGCTTCACTTGTAATCAAAGAATCCTCAACAGTACAGGGAAGCAGGCACACGCACATACTGCTGGTAGAAATCTAGATTGTAATAATTTTGGGGGGAAGCTATTCTGGCAATATGGAAGGGGCCATATAGTGTAGTGATTAAGAATATTGGTCTCAAAGTCAGACAGACTTGGGCCCAAACACCAGGTCTGCCACCCACTGTCATGTATTAACCATTTCCTGGGCACAGGCCTCAGTTTCTTCTGAAAAAAATGTGGATATTAATAGTACTTATCTCATGAATTTGTTGTGAGGATTAAATGAGAATATGTTGACAGCATACTCCCCAGCATATGGAGTCCAATAGAATGTATATTCGTGATCCTTATATACAAAGAGTTCTACAAATACATTCCTTGGACCAGCAATTTCATAGTTAGGCATTTATCTTACAAAAATAATCAGAACTGGGAACAAAGATTTATGTACATGGATATTCATCACAACATCATTTATAATAGTGAAAAATTGGAAACACAAATGTCCAACAATAGAGTGGGTAAATTAATGATGGTTCATGTGGTTGACGGAATATCACGAGGCCATTAAATATCAGGCTGCAAAAGAACACTTCATCATCGGAGAAAACATCCATACTAAGTGACAAAAGCAGGTTACACAACAATGTATAAGCATAACACCAATTGTGTAATAAACCATACACACATAAGTGCATTCTATACACGTAGAAAGTACTGGATGGCAATTCGGTGAGAAAGGAAGGATTCCCACCACCATAAATCCATGCTGGTCATACAAGAGCCATGCCTGTGTGAGACGCCTGTCCCCCAAATTGAGGAAAACCTAGTTTTAGTGGATTGTGTTGTAAACTCTGTAACAAGACTAAGATAAAAGAAAAAATGAAAATAAGTTCCTTTTTCTGATACTATCAAAATGACATAAATATTTGAGTTTAACGAGCCATTCTCAACCTTCCAGATTTGAAAAGGCTTGGAAGGAAATTATATTTTACAGTTGTAAACTGATTTCAGCATGCTGGGATTTCCACATTTAACTTCTATTAATGCTTTTCAATGCCAGCATGAAAACATATACCTTAGACAATCTTCCTCAGTGGTATTTCTTACAGGGAGCTAATTAGACTAAATAAAATAAAGTAGTAAACAAAACAGGCAAACCCTCTCTGGACAAACACTGAAAAAGGATGTTGGAGTTGATTTGTTTACTACTTTCTTCTATCGATAAATCCTAGGAAACCTACACAGGAATTATAGTACAAATGAGAAAAATAAAGAACCCAAAGGAATGAGTGATCTTTTTTCCTACACCTATGATTCCAAGTGGTTCACTGTAATAAACTTTGAAAAGACTATAGTATGCATTCTTAGCTGTAAAGCACTTATCTACTCCTTCTAGTTGCACATTATTTGTGGAAGGTTTGGAACATACACACCAAATAGGTTCTACAAATACAAAGACTCCATCATTATTGGTTTTGTGTTTTAATTTATAATGGAATTAAGTTATAAATGTGCTTCTAATAATGTACTCTTGGACAAGTCACGTAGCCCATCAAATCCTCCATAACCTCATTTGTAAATAGTTATAGGATTGAACAGAATTGTTTCTAAGATTCCCTCTAGCTCTGAAATTATACAGCAAGCTATTAACTTATAAATTAAAAATTTCTTCAATCTTTTAGGTCAGAGGTTGGCAAACTATAGCCCATGGGTCCAATCTGGTAGGCTGCCTACTTTTTAAAATAAAGCTTTATGGGAACACAGCCACACCTGTTCATTTACACATTGTCTATGGTTGCTCTTGTGCTACAGTGGCAGAGGTGAGTAGTTGCAGCAGAGACCACAGAGATCACAAAGCCTAAGATATTTACCACTGGCCCTTTACAGAAAGTTTGCCAATCCCTCTCTTGGGTTCAGTTTACAGATATTATTATTCTTTATATAAAGTTAGTAAATCTTGACAATCACTTTTAAGGAGGCTTTTATAAATTCAGCTAAAATGCCATCAAACATTTTAAACTACAGGTATATACTTGATGTATTAGATTTCCTTTTAATGTAACTCAGGTGTCTATCTTAACAACTTTCCAAGTGTTTGTATTATTCTTGTAAATCTAGTAAACCATGCTGAATCTTGTAAATATAACCATATATTTATATTATTTTTATACAACTTATAACCATTACTATAATCCTACAACTATTACGTTCCCTTGAATGTTTCAATACTTTGTGTAAATGTGGAAAAGTTTCAATTAGAAGTCAGGCGCCTAAATCAATTATAATTTCTATTTAAGATAACAAGACTGACCTATTTAACCAAGAGCTTAAATTCTCTTAAAAATTAGCAGATATGAACAGATTCCTTCTTGAAATAAAATATAAATATTAAAGGTTGGATCCTCTTACATATTTCTATGCTTAATTCTAAATCATCTCAGAGTTAAAATATGGCAACTCATTAAGGAAATAATTATATCATCATTATAAATAGTTTGGGGGCCTCCCTTCTCAATGATGGATATTGCAGTAATAGCAGTGGAGATAACGGACTGGACATTTCTTGGCAACAGCGATGGGACTTGCTGAGCTCCATTTATGAGCCATGACAAGGGCACCATACATTACAGTAGGGGTGGTCACAACAGTCTATATTAGTTTGCTACGGCTGCCATAACCAAATACCACAAACTGGGTGACTTGAACAACAGAAATTAATTGTCTCTCTGTCTTGGAGGCTAGAAATCCAAAATCAAGGTGTCAGCAGGCAGGGTTGGCTCCTTCTGAGGGCTGTAACGAAAGGATCTGTTCCAGGACTGTCCTCTAGCTTCTGGTGGTTGCTGGAAATCTTTGTTATTCCTTGGCTTGTTGAAGCATAACCCTGATCTCTGCCTTCAGCTTCATATGACATTCTGCATGTGTGTATGTATGTCTTTGTGTTCAAATTTCTCCTTTTTTATAAGGACTTCAGTCATATTGCATTAGTGCCCACTCTAATGACCTCATCTTAAGTTAACCAACTATATCTGCAACAACCCTATTTCCAAATAAGGTCACATTCTGAGGTAGTGAGGGTTAGGACTTCAACATATGAATTTTGTGGGGGACACAATTCAATCCATGGACGGAGTCCATGTCCATAGGCTTGACAGCAGACACTGGAAGGCTAAAACTATCTTTCCTGAATTCTCTTGACATTGTCATGGTGGCTGTAACGTGGGTTCAGCACTCAGGTAAAATCTGGAAGACAAAAACGAGGCAGAGGTCCTGCTGCTGCTGTTTCTTCTGGAAAGCATGGGCATGAAGGCATTTTGTTTTTCTATGAGAGTTTTCAGCAGACCACAATGGTTTGGAGCTGGGTCTAGTGAAAGATTCTTGACTGTGGTCACTCCCTGAATATGGTAGCCTTCCAGACCATGGCCATAACAGATGAGTCTGAAGGAAGCAATCTACACGGTATTAAGGTGACTGATCCATTTACCAAGTAAGCTGTAAGGCAGTCAGTTTTGAGTGGGAGAGAGAGAGAGCAAGAGAAAGATCTCAAGCTGATCCAAAGCAAGCAGTTCTGCAATTTGGTTCTTATGATGCAGAGCATCTAATGGTGGGCAGAGCATCTATGACAGGTCAGAGTGCTCTCTGGAGCCTGTGATGAGCCCCAGAGGGAGGGTCACAGCATAGGATTTTGATATTTTGAAACTAAAGCCGCATCTTCTTTGCAAAGAACTATTAAGAAACAGCTCTCGGTTTGCTGAATGCTTGACAATGGAAAACCAAGTGATCCTGTGACCTGTCTTCCCATCATGAAGTGGGTGCTGCATGGATCCGCTCACCCACAAAGCTGGCGGAAGTGGAAGTGGTCTATGGGATACTATGGTCTATGGGATACTATGGTCTATGGGATACTGCGGTCTATGGGATACTATGGGAGCCTGTGCAGGTTCAGCTGGTCCAAGGAGCTCGAGCGGTTGGCTCTCACTCCCACAGTGCCTGCCCTTGTTGCTTGTCTCCCTTCCACACGTAAACCCTCATGAGGAGCTCCCTAAGAAAAGAATTTGTTTAAAGGTAAAGAGAGAAAAAACCTGAACCTGGCTCATGGATGCTTCTGGCTAACAGGCAAGCCTCACTGTTAAGGGATTGTGCCAGCATTACAGACTCAGAGGTGGGGAACAGCAATCTTCCCAGTGGTTAGAACTTCACATGATTCATCCGGTTGTTCAGTTTGTACGGAAAGAGAGATGATCAAAAGCATGGGTTTATTTAGGGACTTGGAAACAAAAAGAGGTAGTTGGTGACATGGTGGTCTGGGGAATAGGGATGTGTAGAGCCCTCCTGGAATAAACCCAGAGTGTGATGCATCCCACAGGTTTGCTCGCCAAAGGGCTGCACTGCATTTGGGCGTGAACCCAAATGATAAGGCAGATAAGATGCCTTGTTCAGTGCCTGTGGGTCAGCGGCTTTCCTCAGCCACCCCAGACTGCCCAGAAAGCAGCCAAAAAGCAAGGCTGGGGTCACACCTGGGCTCGGTCATAGGGGCTTCCGTGTATCAAGGCGCATCCGGATACCTCGCACCGCTGAGGGCCACCTTACTAACAGCGGACTAACGCTGAGCCCCCGGTGCCACACGATACCGCCTGGCGGCAGCTTTCATACAACTGACCTCCTCCATCATGGAGGGGGCGACAATTTGTCCTCGCTGGGCTATTTCGGTTTGGATTCGCCTTCTCTGCCTGCCATGCTTCTGCCAGCAATGCCATTTATGGACGCATCAAATGCATTATTCACTCTCACAATATTCCACGCGACATTATTTCTGACCGAGAAATGAATGTTACTGCCAGAAAAAAGCAGATGGCTGACCTCCATGGGACTCACTGACCTACCTATGTGCCCATCACTCAGAAGGCTGCCACGCAGAGAGGAACGGCCAGGGGACACAGCTGAGCCGCACCCCGCGAGGCGCTTCCCTTCTCGGTGTGACGTTCGCTCCAAAACAGGTGCTCTTAGGTGGTGTTGGTGCTCCCACAGGCGGGTCTCAGATTTGGAAACCAAGGGGTGGAAAAGAGAACGGCCCCTCTCCTTACTAAACCTGGTGCTATGTAAGACCTTTTATTCGCCTCACTGTGACTCGGAGTTCTCGCGGAATTGCAGGTTTGTGGGCTCCTCCATCGGGGAACGCACGCTTTCACTGGGCTGGAAGTTGAGGCTCCCACCTGGTCATCACTGGGCTCCTGACTATCAGGGAGAATGCAGGTCGCTGCTGCACAGCGAGGGCCAGTAGCTGCTCTGGAGCGCCTCCTAGGACTTCCACACCCAGGCGCAAAAGTTAGAGAAGACGTCCGCAACCCTAGAACTCAGACACCTGGGAAAGGAAGATCATGCCACCAGGCAAAGAAGTCTGAGCAAAGCTACGGGGAGCAGAGACTCCATGCAGCAGGTCGCAGAGGAAGGAGACTGTGGCTACCAGCTCTGGACCTGTGCACCACAGCAAAACTGAGGCTCGTAGTAGGGATCATGGTTTTTTCTTGCTCTTTATGTATCATTTACATACATTAACCGCTTTCATTTTTTTCCCCCTCCCCTTTGTCCCTAATGTTTTATAAAGGGTTTGGGGGGCGTGATTAATTTTACAGTTCAGCCCATAGGTTGTGGAACATCACGCCTGGATTGTGACTGGACTTAAGAGAAGATGAACATTCCCCACGTAGATACAGGGAAGTGCTGGTCTCCCTTTGTGGGGAGGGCAAGTGCATCTCCACGTTAGGGAGGACCTGTTGTTATTGCTATCATTTGTTTTTTGTTTCTTTGGGGTTTTTTTGTTGTTGTTGTTGTTGTTGTTGTTTTTGGCCGCACTGTGCGGCTTGTGGGATCTTAGTTCCCCGACCCGGGATTGAACCCAGGCCCCCAGCAGTGAGAGCCCAGAGTCCTAACCACTGGACCTCCAGGGAATTCCCGTTATTGCTATAATTTGGAAGCTTAAGTTTGGGAAGAGCAGTGGACAAGGTTCCAACCTCCTTTTCTTTTTTTTTTTATATTTGCTGGCGGGGAGGGGGGCTTGGGAGGTGAGGAATGGCTGTAGCTTGCTGCCTCTTCACTCTGCCTTCTTGTTTTAACCAGTCTACAAATCCTTGTGTCAGCCTCAAATTATCCCAAATAGACAAATACACACATAACAAAGTGTCACTCTTTTAAAAAATGATACTAAAATAAAATAAAACATACCTCAGTACATTGAAATAGCCTGAAACAAAATGCTGTACAAGTGGAATTCCTCCTGGAACCCTCACCAGTCAACTGTTACATCTCTTAGAGTTGAATATACTCAAAAGTGGTGGAATTTTTACTTAGAACTGAATAATTTGTGCTGCCTTTCTATCTGCCCCTCCCCACCACCAACTTTCCTTATTTACATACTTATTTTCAAAGAACTGTGGAGATTCTATGTATGGAAAAATGCATATTTGACTATTTGTGTTTTGGTTTTTAATCCCCCAAGTTAAATCTATAAATCTGATACAATTCCAAGCAGATATCTGTTCAAGAATGGTTGTAACAATAAAGTTTTGGAAATTACTTAAATACTGAAATAAATAAATAAAATGTTGTGCAGTAGTTAAAATAAAGATTTAGACATATTTATCAACACGAGTAGATCTCACAGTATAATGAAATCAAGTTTCAGTCCTAGTTCTGTCACTTACTGAAGTGGGTGACCTTAGGCTTTCCAGTTTTTCGATTTCAATTTTCCTCACTTAGTTGTGAGGAACTACAAATAACTTACACACAACACACTACAAATAACTTATATGACCCTACCTACTGCACCACACCTCATACTGAATGCGTCTCCCGTAAGCCTCCAACTCAGAGGCCCAGAGTCTCCAGATGGAGGGGATCCTAGGTCTGGAGGCACTTGGGCTCTGGGGGAATTGAGGTGAGTTAAAAGGATGAAGGGTTGGGCAGAGTGGCTCACTATCACCTTACCTCCCCTTTCACATTTCTCCCTGCCCATTCCCCCTCCTCTTGGCTCTTTCTCTGCCTGGCTTTCAAGTCTATGGAGAGTGGAGGGAGTCCCAGTGGAGGGAGTGGGAAATGGTGAGATTCCACTGGGAGGGTTATCATTTGGATTCTAAGAAGAATTTTCTGACCTCCCAAGGCAGGAGACCCAATATCTTTCCCCAAAGAAGAGTTCCTGGGAATGGAAAGTGTTGGAGGCAGAGGCCGTTAGTGAAGACACCCCAGCACACCCAGGAGAGGGAGGAGGGAAAAGAAGAAAAAAAAAAGGCTCTGAGAGGGCACTGGGAGAATTCTTATTTCTGTGCTCTCTCAAGTGGAGAGGGGCTTCCATCGCCCAGCTAACGAACTTCCTCCCAAATTCTCTGTGCAAGATTTGGCTGCTCCCGGAGGGGGGTCCTTTCTAACAAGGTGCCCCCGGGCCCTGCCCCTCCCTCCCCAGGAGCTGAAGCCGCCAAAGGTTCCTGGAATATCTCTTTTTTTTTTTTTAATTTAATTTTTATTTATTATCAGAGCAAATTAGATAAAAATGTTGTGCTTGTTCTAGGTGTACAGAATCTGGTTTATTATGTCTATGTATCTATCTATTCATCTTTGGATCCTTTCCCATGTAGGTTATTACAGAGTGTTGAGTAGACCTCTTTTGGTATTCCATAGGTATTTTGTGATTATATATTTCGTATGTATTAGTACATGTCTGTTAACTCCCATATCCTAATTCATCCATTCCTTACACCTTTCCATTTGGTTAAACATAATTTTTTTTTTTCTTAATCCATGCGTGTCCTCTTGGAAATAAGTTCCTGGGTATCAATTTTTAGGTAACACCTAGAAGTGATGTCATAGGTTATCTCCAACCTCCTTTTCATATGCCTTCCTCGATTGCAGAGGTGGTGGGAAGGCCACAGTTTTCAGACTTCCTTGAAGCAAAGTTCTGGATATAATTTAGGTTCTCACGGCACACTGGCACTATCCCAGGTTCACTTCTGGGTTGGGCTGTTTCTGCCAGCAAGCATGCTGAAGAAGCCACTGAGGTCAACAAGGTTAACACTGGTGCCAATACTAGCCTGCTAGGTGTCTGGACTTTTCTCCTTGTACTCTCCCCTCTTCAGTCAAAATGTCTGTTTTATGTCCTGTCAGAATCCTGTCTATCTGTGGATAGTCTAATCTAATAAACTAATTTAGCCTAAGTTAATTGGTGACAGTGGAAACAATGTTTTAATATAGATGATAATCATGATGAGCACAGCCACTGCTGACTAACATCATTCACTGAGTGTTGATTGCGTGCCAAGAGCTTTACAAGAATTATGTCGTTTAATCCTTTAAAATTGCCAAACTTAATGAACTAAGTGCTATTATCTCCATTTTACAGATGAGGAAACTGAGGCCTAGAGAGGTTAAAAAAAAAACTTGATTAACATCACATAGCTGACATGTATACACTGATGTGTATAAAATTGATGACTAATAAGAACCTGCTGTATAAAAAAATAAATAAAATAAATTAAAAAACAAAACAAAACAAAACATCACATAGCTAGTAAGCGTTAGAACCAGGATTTGAATCCCAGTCTGAGTTCAGTGTAGTAGTCTCCTAACTACTACACTACATTGCCTCTTCAAATCCCACGGAATGATCTGAGAATATTAGGTGACCTTGCAGCTAGATGGGAACAAATATCTTGAGATTTCAAGATGGGGGAATCTTCTAGCAACAGATACATTTATATTTTCCCGAGATTGGGAGATCTAAACTTAAGACATTAAGAACTAATGTCTTAACTAATTAAGCACTAAACAAGAACACTTTGTGGTAACACAGTCATTTCTGTAGTAACAAGTAAGCATTTTGGTTTATTTCATCATATAATGAAAGTGGGAAACATGAATATTTAAAGAAGGAAAAAGGTACACAGGTAAATGAGCAACAATAGAGAAATCTGGAAAAGTAGAGAAAGGTTAGTTTATTCTTATGATAAAATAAAGAGCCTGTATTATGATAAGCCTCTAAAGGATTAAAGTAGTATAGATAAAGCAGTAAATCAAGTTTAGCGCAGGATTAAATAAGAGGCTGGTAGCCAGTAATAAGATGGTCAAAGCTTAAGGTCACTGATTATTTGGAAAAGAGGAAAGGTGAGCATGCAAAATGGATCCTGTGTTTGATAAATATTAGGTTCCTAAGAAACAATAACCATAAATGATAAGGTAGAAACCTTGTAATAATGGAAACTAACTGCAATGGCTGGCTATGTGGAGATCATTTTCACGTTAGGAAATTATGCAGAAAATCTAGTAAGGTTCTCGACTTTCATGTATTCCTAATAAAGTAGGGCACGCAGTAACTCTCTAAAGCGGTCATTGAATTCTAAGGAGTGAAGTTTGGGCTAACTCATGGGTATAACCAAACCTCTACCTACCTAGAGAGAACAACCAACCAGTTAAAGAGCTGATCTGGTCAGTTCTATTTGCCATGCCAGGCACGTGTGGATCCTTACCAATATCTTGCAATCAAGCTCATACTGATGAATAACTTCTGTGAAAAGAACTTCAGGGTAATGAATGAAGAATCAGATACTAGGAAAATTACCAAAGAAAAATCAATCTTTGCAAATGCTAATATTTTATTATAAAATATATTGTTTCTACCATTCTAACATTTAAACCTCCGAATCTGAAGCAGATTCGGCAATTTGCCTTACGCACAAAAAAGTTGTTACTATACTAGTTTTGTACATTCTTTTTTTTCCCCTCCAATTAGTGCTAAACATAAAACTATTACTTTCAGATCCTTGATTTAGCTTTCCGAATGCAAAATAAAGGTTCTGTTTTGATACTGGGGGAAAAAGATACAAACACACATATTCATATATAAATATAAATAGTATGATCATTTGCCCAATTACAATTACATTTTCAAACAAAAAAGTATGTGAAAGAGGCTTTCTGAGAGATTAAATATTCTGGCAAAATGAAGAATAAAGAAGTTCCAAGTGAATGATCCTTTAGAGTGGGAAAAGGTTAGCTGTGAACATGCTTGTGAAATACGCTGAGGAGGATTCTCATTCTGAGATTATGGTCGTTCTTGCCTCCAGCTTCAAGTGTTGCTCAATCAGCAAGGTGCTCAATTCACAGTGATTGCTGCGCATTTGCTTGTTGATCAAGAAAATGCATAATCTCAGCCTAGACACATTTACCATAGAAATGAATATAAGAAATAGGATTTTGATTTAAATTTTCCAGTTGCAGCAGATCGAAAAAAATATATGCAGGAGAAGATTCCATTTGAAAAGCTCTGATTCCAATAAATCCAAAGAGAACGCATCTTTATGTACCTAATGCAGTCTTCGCATTACATAGCAAGCTTTTCTCGCTCAGATCCCTTGTCCATTTGATTAAACTCACGAACACGTGACTGACTCCGCCTCTGTTAAAAATACTCTCAAGCCAGAGAATGAGTGAGAATCGTGTGGCTTTGTCTTTGTGAGTGGGTCCTTTAACGGAGCATTCATAACACAGAATACTAGCTAGGGGCGTATACGTTTAAATTTAACACCCCACAACTGAATTCTCCAAACGCAGCTCACTGCAGAGAGGGATTTAGAAGAATGCAAATTCAAGTCCAGAATCCAGACTACACTTCCAGGCATGGGCATTTTCAGTTTAAAATGGCCCTCGTGAAACATGATACTTATTTGCAGGGTTGTTTTTAAAAGGCTGATTTGGAAGCCGCTCTGTTTTCTGCATATTCTCTTCCCAAGATTAAAGATCCTTCAGGTGAAACACTTGAGAGAAAAGCACGGGACGCTAGGCCGTGTGTGTACGTGTCTCTTGCGTAGCTGGGGGAAAAAGGTGCGATGAGATTCCAAAACCACAACAGTTCATTCAGCCTAGACCTAGCCCGGACGACCAACTCTGTCCCCACGAGACAGACTGGAAAGTCTCCAGGCCATTAGCTGGCTCAGGCGGCGGGGGAGCGAGTCGGGACCAACGACCTTGCGCCCGGGCCACGGTTGCAGACAGCTCGGGTCCCCCTGGGCTCCGGGCGAGCGCCTAGTCCCCTGTAGGCCGGAGCTGGAGCCACGGAGGTGGATGGGCGCCTCCCGGCCGCCCACGCGGGGCCCGGAACCCTGGTTTCCCTCCGGCGCCGACGGCGTCGGGCGCGGCAGACGCGCTACCATGGCAAGGGCGGCCGCCCCCCCACCCCTGCTTCCCGGCGCCGCCGCGCCAGGCCGGGCGGGATGGGGCGGGGCGGCTGTTGCTGGGAGACCGCCGGCGGGCGTCAGCCTCCGCGGCGTGGGCTCTCGGCTTCCACCCTTCACCTACTTCAACCCCGCCGAGAGGGCTGTAGGGGAGGGTCGGAGAGGCGGTCGAGGAGCCACGTGGTGACCGAGGGTGTCAGGGCCTTTCTCCTTTGAGGCCTGGCCTTCCGGCCGGCACGACATCCTCTTTCCCTTTGCCTTGCAAGTAGGGTGTCCTGTGCCCTGGGAGGAAAAGTGAATGAAAACACTTGGGCGTTGCCTTTGCCCGGGCTGGCTCTATAAGGATAGTGATGTCCTCGGACTCCACTGAAGACGCTGTATCCGCCGTTCTTCCCCTTCCGAAAGGAACCATTTCTTGAGCTTTACTAGGTCAAGGAGCAACGCTAAGTATTTTGCCTACATTAATTCACTTTCAGTTCTGAGAAGTAGGAGCTAGTTAACTTCATTAGAACATGAACAAAATGTGGCCAAGGTCACAGAGCTGGTTGGGGTGGAGCCAGGATTTGAGGTCCGGTCTTGCTTAACTTCAAGGTCCCTGCTTTTTTATAATGCTTAAGTGTTCTCCCTCAGCTGCCTCTTGGCTAGCACATTATCCTTTGCTATCCAAACACCACACCAATTGGGACACACTGTCTGGAAATGGTCTGACAGGGAGATTAAAAACTGAAATCGGGGTTGTCCAAAAAACCTGGGACATGTGTTTTACATCGATGTATCACTGATAATTTACAGATGTCCCTGTCTGTAATATACTAATGCAATCGCCACTTAGCATCCTCAGATTCTTACTAAGGGAAGAGAGTCTAAACCAAAGAATTTGCCAAAACCCAGATCAACTCCTGGTAGGTATCCCATGCCGGGCTACATACGGTGGGAGATTAAAAGATTTTTTTTTTTTTTTTTTCCTAATTAGTGTCTGTCCACAAAGAGTTTGTGTGCTACTAGGGAACTGTCTTGTCAAGGATTTCTTTGCAAGTAATTTATTAAGGACATGCTTCCAGGAGAAACTAGTAAGGGAAACAGAATAGGGCAGGAGAAGAAGACAAGCAAGGCAGCAATTTAAGGTCAAGTTCCAGCCTCAGCTTGATCCAAAGGCAGCTCTGGAGCACAAATTACACAGTGAGTTGATCCCACCTTGAGGCAAGGGAGCTGGATTTTTATACCCCTGCATTTTTATACCCCTGCACTGATCAGTCACTGGCTCCAGGCCTTCCTGGAGAGGGTGGGGGACATAACACCCAGCACTTCTGATTCCAGAGTGAGCCTGGGTGAAGTGGCTCTGGTAGATTAAGGTAGTTCTCTGAAGGTTGGAGGTGTGAGCCAATAGGAGGGAAGCACCCAGTAGCTGGGGGATGTGTACAGTGAACCAGTCAAGGGTCTCTGAAGGGATCTGGCAGAGCACCAGAAGCATCCACTACAGTCCACCCCTTGCAACACTCAGATTCACATGTTCTCACATTAAGTCTCCATCTTGTCATAGCTTATTCAAGATTCTAATTGGTCACAAATCTAGTGGGACAAACCACAGCCCTTGCTGCTGCAACTGGTCCCAAGATTATAACTAACATCCATCATCTCTCTTCTCTACCATCCATTCTAGACTCCTCTCATCCTCAACTAGCCCTTCTACTGATCTAGGGGTTTGCCTGCTGGAGTGACCCAAATCTTCATCCTTGAGGGATCCGAGCTCCTTGCTACCAGGTCTTTATCAGGCAGTGGTCGCCGCGACTGCCTATTTTCAGTTAAAACTCGGCAAGAGAGACTGCAGTGAATCAGCTGAGTGCCAAACACATTCCTCCCCCATTATGTAACAGCAGCCCTGCATTCTTATGATGATTGGGGTCAGTTACCTCTGCCAGTATGATCATAGCTTTCTTTGCTCACATGGAGTCCAAAACAATAGGACTACAGCAGTAGCTTTAGGTTTAGTGTGAAGTATTCTCCCTCTGGGAACTAGAACCTCTAGACCCAATGCCCTAGAGTTGTGAGGACAGGAAGGATGGATTCCCCAAGCAGGTCACTGAGAGCGGCAGTGAGCCAGGCTACTCCTCTTTCCACCCCTGGGTTCCCAGACCCATGTATTCAACTCACTGGAGACAACACAACATAATGGCTTTTGGTTTAAGGCACACGCTGCATCCTGAAGGATGGTGCCCCAACCTCACAGGGTATCATTTCTAAGTTAGTGCCTTCCTCTGCCTTCAGAAGGTGGTTACAATATATTCTGCTAGAATGGCGTGGTATGTTGTGGCATCCGTGGATCCCCTAGTCATTTGCCCATTACCATACTTCTTTGGGACAAAAAATGTTTTGTGAGATTCTGTGTCCATAAATCAGACCTTCTGAGACCTCAAGTAGTGGATCTTATCAAAGCACTGCGGTCAGGAAAGGCAAATTCATACAATGAATTTGTATCAATCAGTCAGAACAAAATGCTGCCATTGCTAGGGTAAAAGGGGTCCTACATAATTAACTTGCCATCAAGGCTCTGGTTGGTCTCTTCAAGGAATGGACCTATAGTGGGGACTCAAAGTCGACCTCTGACAGGTCAGACATTCAGCAGTGGCAACAGCTAGATCAGCTGTAGTGAGAAGGAGCCCCAGGCTTTTGGATTCATGTGCAGCCTCCATTTTTGTTACTGTAGCAACAGTAACAAAAATGAGCCTTTACCCGCGCACCGCGATGAAGAGTGGCCCCCACTTGCCGCAACTAGAGAAAGCCCTCGCGCAGAAACGAAAACCCAACACAGCCATGAATAAATAAATTAATTAATTAATTAATTTAAAAAATGAGCCTTTAGGACAAGAGCCTTTAGGACAAGAACTGAGGTAGCTAACAACAAATGCTGGCTGACATCTATTGATGAGTTATCCTGCCCACCAGTTTGCTTAATACCTCTTCTGCAGTCAGTGCTCCCTGGTGGGCATCAGTGTACAATACAAAGGTCTTCACTCCCATAGGTCCTCTTTCCCCAAACCTCCTTGCCCCCCATCTTCCAGTTGTGTGCCTTCAAGTCCCGTGACCAGCCTGTGGAGCCAGTGTCCATTGCCCATAAGTCTATCTGTATCTTTACCTTGGGCCACCTCTCTCTCCACACACATTGGATCACCAGGTGCAATGCCCAAAGCTCTGCCTATTACAACGATTTATCTTCATTGGTCTCTTCAGAGCCACCTCTGGTTGGGGCTATAGTGCAGCTGTCCATTTTCAGTTTGTGCCACTATACTGAGTCAACGCATTGTGAACCAAACTTGGGATCTTTCCTCTATCAGCTGGTCATGGGGGATACCCCATGAGGCCATAGCTGTGAGCTGATGAAGATGTCTTGGTTGGTGGATAACATAGAGTCTGGGTCCCTACTTTGTGCAATTTACTCATGTGTTCTGGACCTGCTCAAGCCCAATTCCACCCAATTACATAGTCCTTGTAGTTGTTATTTCCTCTATTTCTCAAAAGCTAGAGACGTTGCACAAGCCAGTGCAGCTCCTTTCAGCTGTATGCTATCACAGCTCACCAAGAGTGAAAAAGTCTCAGTAACTTTAATGATACAAAGATATAGGATGCCACAACTAATGCTTGGTACATAAAAAATATTCTGCTTTCCTCTTTTTTTTAAGATAAAGGTGCTTTTGTCCATTTTTTTTAAAAAAGGTTTATTTATTATTTATTTTATTTATTTTTGGCTGTGTTGGGTCTTAGTTGTGGCAGGCGGGCTTCTCTCTAGTTGTGGCGTGCGGGTTTTCTCTTCCCTAGTTGTGGCACGCAGGCTCCAGGGCGTGTGGGCTCTGTAGTTGTGGCATGCAGGCTCTCTCCTTGAGGCGCGCGAGCTCAGTAGTTGTGGTGCGTGGGCTTAGTTGCCCTGTGGCATGTGGGATCTTAGTTTCTTAGTTCCCTGACCAGGGATCTAACCCACATCCCCTGCATTGTAAGGCGGATTCCTTACCACTGGACCACTAGGGAAGTCCCTATTCTGCTTTCTTGATGCTTCATCATAAACTACTACTTAGAGGTTTGTTTGTATCAATATGTATGTCCTTAAATGTAAGTAAAATGAGATAAATTATTATATGCAATTTTCTTTTGTATAAAATAAAGATATGCTGATTTTCTAACAAACACAGAAAAAAAAAAAAAAAAACAGAATGCCACCTACCACCAGAGATGGGAATCTCCATTTTCATCTTGCTGGTGAATGAGCTGTATCCAGAATCCCTTTCTTTTTTTTTTTTTTTTTTTTTAAAGAATGTCCTTAAGAATGTCCTTTTTTTTTTTAAATTTATTTTTGGCTGTGTTGGGCCCTCGTTTCTGTGCGAGGGCTTTCTCTAGTTGCGGCAAGTGGGGGCCACTCTTCATCGCGGTGCGCGGGCCTCTCACTATCACGGCCTCTCTTGTTGCGGAGCACAGGCTCCAGACGCGCAGGCTCAGCAGTTGTGGCTCACGGGCCCAGTTGCTCCGCGGCGTGTGGGATCTTCCCAGACCAGGGCTCGAACCCGTGTCCCCTGCACTGGCAGGCAGATTCTCAACCACTGCGCCACCAGGGAAGCCCCAGAATCCCTTTCTTAAAGTCCGCTTCCTGGGACTACTTATGGCACCATCTGTTTTAGGCAGGTTCCCCAGATGCAGACCCTGAGGAAAGGGTTTGTGTGTAAATAATTTATTAAGCAAGTTGCCCCAAGAGAAATTAGAAAGGGAGTAGGAAAAGCAGAATAGGGAACAAAAATTAGCCAGGCAAGGTTGTGATTTCAAGTAAAGTTCCAGACTCAACTTGAACCCCTGAGGAGCTTTTGAGAATAAATTGCCCAGCAGAGTTTATCCTGCCTGAAAGTAAGGGAGCTAGGTTTTAATACTTCTGCACCAGTCAGTCATTAGCTACAGGCCAAAATGGGGATTTGTAATTTCCCAGGCTGTTTTGGTTCTGGAAGCATCTGAATGAAGTGGTTCCAGGGGATCCAGGGTAGTGCTCTGAAGAAAGTTATAGATATGAACTCTTTGGAGCAGAGCCTGTAGAAACTGGGGGGTGGGCGCACTGAACCAATAATGGGAACTTACAGGGATTTAGACAGAGAGCCACAATTGCTAAAAGAGCTAAGATTCACATATGGAAAACTGACATAGAGCTTCTGGTTGCTGACAAGATGGTAAACTAAGTTGAGCTTCTGCCTTCTCCCAGAATCTAACTCTGAAGAAACTGGTAGGGAGACATAGAGAGGTTGGGTCCCCATGTGTGTTGATGGGGGGCACAGTGCATGGATGTTCAGAGCATCAGAGAGATGGGTGCTATGGAGACTTTTGCTTCCCTCACTGCCCTGAGCAGATTATTGCCTTCTGTGATTAGGCTACGTAAGATTATGACTTCCATCTTGCTAGTACACTCTCTCTACTGCATGTTTGGGTTGCATGTCTTGATAAAGCAAGCTGCCATGTTGGAGAGGCCCACATGGCAAGGAAGTGGTGGAGGCCTCCAACGTGCTGGCCAACAGCCAGCAAAGTGATCTGAGGCCCTCAGTACAATAGCCCTCAAGGAACTGAATTCTAGCAGCATAAGCTTAGGATTCTTTCTGGGTTGAGCCTTCAGATGAGAACACAGCCCTGGCCAATACCTTGACAGCAGCCTGTGAGAGACCCTGAAGATAGTATCTGGCTAAACCAATCCCAGATCCCTAACCCATAAGAACTGTGGGATAAGACGCATATGTTATTTCAAGCCACTAAGTCTGTGGCAACTGGTTATGCAGCAATAGATAACAAATGCTAGCATTCTGCAGCTGGCCTGTAGGCTTGAGCATATCCTCCTTACAGATGGTTATCTGTGTACAGATTATATCTACCTGCTAGAATGCAGTGCCCACCTCTGGGTCTCCCTGCAGCAGCTAGGGTATTGCCCTGCACATAGCAGTCACACAGATAATGATTTCTAGGCAGGAAGTCCAGGCATTTATGATAATAACAAAAATGGATTGAGTCCTTACTATGTGCCAGGCCTTGTTGTAGACACTTTACAAATCTTAATTTATTTAAGCCTCATTGATGGTCAGATTAGGTAGGCTCTTTTAGGATTTCCATTTTGGAGCAGAAAAATGAGGCTTGCAGAGGACAAATAACTTACCCAGGTCTGATGCTTGTGAGTGGCAGAGCTGGGATTCAAGCCCTAGGTAGCCTGGCTCCAGAGCCTGTGCTGCTCTCAGAACTGGGAAGAGATGGGGATCAGTGCCACAAAAACATTGTCCTTTTCTGAAGCACCAGAAAGAATTCCAACCTGTCAGCCGCTGCTTGTCAACTGTTGGAGGGCAGGAATGTACCTTATTTGATATGAAATCTCACTTTTAATATTCAAAACATGGCTATAGTAGGAGCCTTAAAAGTTGGCTGAATGAGTGAGTGAGTGAATGAATGAATGAGATGCCTTGAATAGGATGTGGAGAGAAAAGAAAAGGGAATGCACAGAGGCTCTATTTCTAGATATTACACCAGCAGACTCAGACGTCTCACCCCCCAACACATTTCTTTCTTTGCAGTTGCTACCAATATTACCTCTTCCGGTGCTTATCTGATAGCATGACTTAGGAAATAAGATGTGTTTTTCTTGATTTGGAATTGAGAGCAGAAAATAATTCATAAGAGGTAAGTGAAGTGGAAGGCGGCTATTGTCCCTAACAAGTGTGTTCATTTCTTACTGGTCTGACTGCACGTGCACACACAGAAAACCCAGGATTATATCTAATTCTGCATTTATAGCAGCTTATTACCTGCAGGGATAAGCAAGGTTATATAATGGGCTGGTTCAAAGAATGTGCTTGCTTGTATATGCAAATATCTGTCTAAATTGCTTAAAATAACAAGTTGTTTAACACCCACCACTGGGGGAATTTGGTTTGAAATGTTCAAACATCACCCTTTATTAGGCCTGCCTACTCCAAGCACATGAAGTGAAAGATGGTTCCTTAGCCACACAATTTGTCCGAAGAAGGAAAGAAGCTCAAGTCTTGTCTCATATTTCATTGTTTTCAGGTGCTAGAATCAGAATAATAGTTAACAGTTTTTATGATTAAGTTGCTTTGGTTTCTTGACACAGATAAAAACGTATGGGAGAGTTTGACTATACAGTCATCCTTTGCTTAATAAAAGTGGACTCTGCCATTTTAGGCAGTGGGATTTGCTCCCTAATAAGACGGGAACGACTGAGCTTAATTTCCTTGGCCTTTTTTGGCCTTCCTCCTCTCTTTTAGTGCCATCCTGACTGAGCCACACAGATCTGGTCACATCACACCTTGGTTAAAACTTTGTACTGACTCTCCCAGTTCCCTCAGGACAGGGCACACTTCTTGGCCTGATATCCAAGGCCTCTGTCATCCAGTCCTTACTCCTCGGACTAACTTCATCTTTCAGAGGTTTTCCCCACCTTCCAGCCTCCGTTTTCCCACACTTCTGTTCTATTTTTGGTTTCTCAAATTTTCTACGATCTCCAAAGCCCTGGGCCTTTGCATTTGTGGTTCCCTCCATCTTGTTCCCCTTCCTTTCCTACCCACCCCCGAGCCGGGCCGGCCTCCACAGGTCCCCGCTAAGATGTCACCGCCTGGGAAGCATTCCCTCCACTGAGACTCGGTGCCCTCCTCAAGGGTGCTATGGCTCCCGGCACAGCCCCACTGCGTTAGCGTCGTCTGATTCCCCTGCTGGACCCTGAACTCCTAGACGGGGTGTCTCGACACCCAGCACAGGGGCCTGGTTCACGCCAGAAACTAAAAACACTAAAATAAAATTCGGTTGAATGTATTTCTCATTACTCTCCTGTAACCTTTGTTTCTCTACTTTGAGCGGATCTAAATTGTAATTAGTCCAGTTTATACATGTCAATCCAAATGAATGACAGTTTACGTAAAATAAAAGCTGTTAGCACAATAGAAAATTTTCCTGAAAACAAAATTAACTTTTGAAATTTTAACCACATGAAATTCATTGCTATAATGTAAAGTGCAAAAATTGGAAACCAGTTTCTCAAATGTTAGACCCCAGTACTGCTTCCAAATCCATCTATTTTCATTTCTTACAGACCCCCATCATTCCATGGGAATAAGCCCCCATAGACGATGTTGCCTCTCACCCTCCCTCCGCAACTTTTCTTAGAAAGTGTGACATGCATTTTTTTCTGCTGGCATAATAATGAAAAGAAGGGTGAATACAGTAAGATGTGCCTCATGTAGTGCTAGTACAGGACAGAAAAATAGCTAAGAAGATCTAAAAAATGCTTCTAAAGTATAGTGTTTATTAGCAAAATTGATTTTTATTTAGAAGGGAATTCTCTCTGTGCTGGGCACACTCTTGATACCTCCTCAGCTATTATCAGCAGCAATAACAGTTTAGTCAAAGAGATGAGACTTGATAATTTGGGCATTCCTAATTGGACCCCAGTGCTCTCCAGAATGGAGGTGACTTTAAAACAAGTACTGGGAGTTGGGACTTTGTTATTATTTTGGAAGTTCTGGTGCACTTCGGTCTAAATACTTTGTAAACCATAAATCACTACTGTAGTTTTGCTCAGAGTCTTAAACTGCCTTTATCAGTTTGAATTTTTAGAGCCAGGGGGCCCAATTTGTACATTATGTAGTTATTCTGGGAAAAACTCCAATGTTTTCTGAACATTTTGTTCAGGAAACTGAAGTAGGCCTGACCCCACTTACCAGGACTGACTTCCCAGGTCTGCTGAAAAGGCATTCAATGGCTCACCAGGCAAGTCGGGAAACAAGAATAAAATGAAAGAAGAGAGCATAAGATATAGAGGGTGTATTAGCTTCCTGGGGCTGCCATTAGAAATTACCACAAACTTGGCGGCAATAGAAATCTATTCTCTCACAGTTCTGGGGGCCGGGAGTCCAACATCGAGGTGTCAGCAGGATTGGTTCCTTCAGGAGGCTGTGAGGGAGAATGCATTCCATACCCCTTCTTAGCTCCTGGTGGTGCGGGCAATCCTGGGCGTTCATTGGCTTGTAGACGCATCACTCTGATCTCTGCTCCATCTTTACATGGCCTTCTCTTCTGTGTGTCTGTGTCTGTGTCTCAAATCTCCTTTCTCTTATAAGGACTCCAGCTGCTGGATTTAGGGCCCACACTTCTGCAGATAAGCAAATACCTTATCCAGGTTGACCTTAAGATCTTTAACATCTGCAAGGATCTTATTTCCAAATAAGGTCACATTCACAGGTACTAGGGGTTAGGACTTGGATGTATATTTTGGGGGGACGTAATTCAACCCACTACCAAGGGAGAGTTCACCTGGGTAAAAACCCTTCGTGCTTTGACCCTCCCAAGAGCTCTCTACATTTTGACCTTCTCAACTTTCTCTTCCAGCCACTGAGACAAATCTCTGCCTCTTGTCTGCACTATTTACAATAAAACCAGAATCTGAGATACTATTGTGAAGAGCTCTTGAAGACTGAAAAAGAGAAAAATAACCAAGAAACAAACAAGAAGGAAGACTGGTCCTAGAATCCTAAAAGATGGAACTTTAGAACTAGTGATGTATAACATGGCCCCTCTTTTTTTTTTTTTTTTGTAAGTTTAGATTGTTTACTTGAGATTTTTCTTGTTTCTTTAGGTAGGCTTGTATAGCTATAAACTTCCCTCTTAGAACTGCTTTTGCTGCATCCCATAGGTTTTGGATTGTCGTGTTTTCATTGTCATTTGTCTCTAGGTATTTTTTGATTTCCTCTTTGATTTCTTCAGTGATCTCTTGGTTATTTAGTAACGTATTGTTTGGCCTCCATGTGTTTGTGTTTTTTACGTTTTTTTCCCTGTAATTCATTTCTAATCTCATAGCATTGTGGTCAGAAAAGATGCGTGATATGATTTCAATTTTCTTAAATTTACTGAGGCTTGATTTGTGACCCAAGATGTGATCTATCCTGGAGAATGTTCTGTGCGCACTTGAGAAGAAAGTGTAATCTGCTGTTTTTGGATGGAATGTCCTATAAATATCAATTAAATGTATCTGGTCTGTTGTGTCATTTAAAGCTTCTGTTTCCTTATTTATTTTCATTTTGGATGATCTGTCCATTGGTGTAAGTGAGGTGTTAAAGTCCCCCACTATTATTGTGTTACTGTCGATTTCCCCTTTATAGCTGTTTTATAGCTGTTAGCAGTTGCCTTATGTATTGAGGTGCTCCTATGTTGGGTGCATATATATTTATAATTGTTATATCTTCTTCTTGGATTGATCCCTTGATCATTATGTAGTGTCCTTCCTTGTCTCTTGTAACATTATTTCTTTTAAAGTCTATTTTATCTGATATGAGTATTGCTACTCCAGCTTTCTTTTGATTTCCATTTGCATGGAATATCTTTTTCCATTCCCTCACTTTCAGTCCGTATGTGTCCCTAGGTCTGAAGTGGGTCTCTTGTAGACAGCATATATATATGGGTCTTGTTTTTGTATCCATTCAGCAAGCCTGTGTCTTTTGGTTGGAGCATTTAATCCATTCACGTTTAAGGTAATTATCGATATGTATGTTCCTATGACCATTTTCTTAATTGTTTTGAGTTTGTTTTTGTAGGTCCTTTTCTTCTCTTGTGTTTCCCACTTAGAGAAGTTCCTTTAGCATTTGTTGTAGAGCTGGTTTGGTGGTGCTGAATTCTCTTAGCTTTTGCTTGTCTGTAAAGCTTTTGATTTCTCCATCGAATCTGAATGAGATCCTTGCTGGGTAGAGTAATCTTGGTTGTAGGTTCTTCCCTTTCTTCACTTTAAGTATATCATGCCACTCCCTTCTGGCTTGCAGAGTTTCTGCTGAGAAGTCAGCTGTTAACCTTATGGGAGTTCCCCTGTATGTTATTTTTCATTTTTCCCTTGCTGCTTTCAATAATTTTTCTTTGTCTTTAATTTTTGCCAATTTGATTACTATGTGTCTCGGCGTGTTTCTCCTTGGGTTTATCCTGTATGGGACTCTCTGCATTTCCTGGACTTGGGTGGCTATTTCCTTTCCCATGTTAGGGAAGTTTTCGACTATAATCTCTTCAAATATTTTCTCTGGTCCTTTCTCTCTCTCTTCTCCTTCTAGGACCCCTATAATGCGAATGTTGTTGCGTTTAATGTTGTCCCAGAGGTCTCTTAGGCTGCCTTCATTTCTTTTCATTCTTTTTTCTTTGTTCTGTTCTGCAGCAGTGAATTCCACCATTCTGTCTTCCAGGTCACTTATGCGTTCTTCTGCCTCAGTTATTCTGCTATTGATTCCTTCTAGTGTAGTTTTCATTTCAGTTATTGTATTGTTCATCTCTGTTTGTTTGTTCTTTAATTCTTCTAGGTCTTTGTTAAACATTTCTTGCATCTTCTCGATCTTTGCCTCCATTCTTTTTCCGAGGTCCTGGATCATCTTCACTATCATTATTCTGAGTTCTTTTTCTGGAAGGTTGCCTATCTCCACTTCATTTAGTTGTTTTTTTTTGGGGTTTTATCTTGTTCCTTCATCTGGTACATAGCCCTCTGCCTTTTCGTCTTGTCTATCTTTCTGTGAATGTGGTTTTTGTTCCACAGGCTGCAGGATTGTGGTTCTTCTTGCTTCTATGGCCCCTCTTTTTGACACATAAAATTGCATATATGTTCATAGAAAATGTCTGGAAGGATGGATACCAAAAAGTTGACAGAGGTAATCACTGGGTTCGGTGATTATGGGATCTTAAATTTCTTCTTTATGTGTATTTATATTTTATAATTTTAGGTAATTTTAAAACGTCTCTTTAAACATTAGAACCAATAGTTTATTAAAAGAGAATGAGATCCCAGGATGGTAAAGAATCATTCACTTGGTCTGGTTGCTCAAAGAGGCAATTGCTCTAAAATCAAGTAGAGAAGGTGGAACAGGGGTCAGTTGGCATCTTTCTCTGAATCTCTTTTCATTGGTATGAATTCCATGCACCATATCCTGCTGTTTGGTCACTATCTGGATAATCTTACTGAATTGTAGACATGAGAACTGGAAGAAACCATACAGATCATCCTGAGAAAAAAGAGAACCCTAGAGAGGGTGGCACACTCTCCTAAGGCTCATGGACAGAGGGAGAGCTGAGACCCGGAGGCGGGGCTTCTTCTATTACTGCAGGAGGCTGCTATCAAGGTCTTGTACATGGACCACTGGACTAACACAAGTTATAGCATTTATTTCCAGTTCAGCTTCTAATGAATAAGCCACTTGTCTATGCCAACATTTGTGAAGGCTTATTCATCGAACAATCACTGAATACCTGTACCCTGTCCCAACATATTCTGGTCACTGGGTATAAAGATGGAAGTCTTCAGGATCTACTTACTAAATGTCCCCAGGCCTAGCTAGACATTTTAAGTTAAAGACACTTTAATAGAAAGGCCCAACTCTCCATGACTGAAGTCCCCAGTTGCTCTCCTGGGCATTCATCGCCCTCACCCTGGTTATTTTAGGGAGTCTCAAGATGGGGACATGAGGGTTAGGGTTTTGTTGGTAGTGTCTCACAGACATGTTCCCCACCCCCACCCCCCAGGACCTCATTTGGGAAGTCAATGTCCCAAAAACCATTTGAGGAGATATGATGGTTAATTTCATGTGTCAATTTGGTTAGGTCAGATATTCAGTCAAATACTATTCTAGATGTTTCTGTGAAGATATTTTTAGATAGGATTAACATTTTGAATAAAGCAGATTACCCTCCATATCTGAACTGAGGTTCAGAGATGTCCAATAACTTCCCTAATATCCTTCAACTTGAATGTCCCAAGCTGGCCCTGAACCCAAGGCTATGTGGATCCAAGCCCACACTGACTTCCGTGATTTAGATGATTCGGATAATTTTTATTTAATTAGCTCAGCCCAGCTGAGCAGTGACTTGCCGAGTTTGTGCCACCACACGCAAGGTCATTCAGCACCTTGTCCATGTCCGTGATAACCCCACGGCATGGTCTGTGCTGTCTGTTCCTCTTAGATGTGACCCTGTTCTCCGCCTCCTCTCAAACTCAGCCAGCTGTTTGGTCTCCAGGCTTTGTTTACTTCCCCTCAGCTTCCTTGATCTCTCCCAAGGCTTCAGTGCTTCCTTCCCGCCTTCTGCTGTACGTCAGCTTTCTAGTCCTCACTGCTAGCTGACTCCCAACAACTATTTTCTTCATCTGATTATTCTTAACGGAAATGAGTCTCATGTATATGAAGCAAAGTTTTCATGGTTGCAAAAAAAGGCACCGTTATTAGTCAGCACAAGTGACTGAACCCCAATTCAATCAGTTTTAGGGAATTAATTAGCTCAGGTACCTGGGAAGTCTGGGGGTGCTGCCTCCAGGCATGGCTGTATCAAGTGGCTCAAGCAATGACATGAAGAGTTTGTCTGTTCATCTTCTGACTTGGTTTGACTTCTCTCAGATAGAATCTCTCCAATGTGGCAGCAAGAATGCCCTGGCATATCTAGGTTCCTATGATCCCTACCTCTCTTGATCTCAGGGCAAGAGAAAGAAACTCACCCCTACCCCACCCTCACCCCCAGCTCTCATACAAACCCCCATCATGATTTTGATTTACGCTGTTTGGGTTGCATAGCCATCCCTTTGGCAAAGGGGTGGGGACATGTTTGACAGCCTCAGGGACACGACGCAAAATTGGTGTAACGTTACCCATTACCTTTAGAAAGGAAAGCAGCAACTATCCACCTTGGGCCACGTAACAAACTTTCCCCGAGGAACACGCATGACAGCAGAGGGAACACGAGTTCTCCACTTAACCCCCGTGATCACCACAGGCTGATATGGGAAGACTTACCCCCCATTTCCAGTTGGCTTGGGATGGGAGGGCGCCCAGCCTTAGAGCCAGGCAGGCCAGGAGAGAACAGCCAGAGGCCACAGGCCTCAGTATCCGGAAGGCCCTCCCTCATCATAAATGTCCCAGTGACCAAGGGGCCTGCCCGAATCCCTGGAGAGGAGGGTGGAGAGTGCCCAGTTGCTCCTCCACTTCTTCCCCTCCCCGGGCAACCTCAGGGACAGTTTTCAATACGCATATTCCCAATGTCCTTCTTTTTTCTCCCAGATCTAAATGATGACGGTGATGGCACTGCTAATGACAGTGATAGCATAATAATATAAAACTAAAGCTTACTGAACACCCAAGTACTGCTCAAGATGCTTAAGAGGCATTAACTCATCTAATCCCCTCAACAACTCTGTTTTACAGGTAAGAAACTGAGGCATAGAGAAATTAAGAAATTTGCCCAAGATCACAGAGCTAGCAAGTGGAGAGCTGGGCTTTGCACTCAAGCAGTCCCTTAACAGTTAATGAAAATGAATGTTAACTGAGCACTTGGTATGTCCCAAGTGCTTTATAAGGATTATCTTTAATTTTTACAGCAGTGCAACAATGCAGTGACTATTATCCTTACTTCACAGAAGAAGAGAGTGAGGTGTAGGAGGGGTAACTAACTCGCTCAGTCCCCAAAGCCTGCAGGGACCCACCCGGCTAAGTAGTTGGGAGCCAGTTCTGAACAGCAGAAAGCTATATCTGAAGCTGCACTTCTGGAAAATGAATCTGGTGGCAGCGTAGAAGAGAGACTGTCTTTTCTCGGCTCAGTAGTACCAGCTGGAAGATCTGACCACAGAGCCAGCAAGGGGCAGAGCTGGGGTTAGAACCACATGTGTCTGATTCCCGTGCCTGCGTTCAAATCCCCTCGGCCGAGTGGACTGAGGCTGCATAAGCGCTTAGGCTCCACAGCCCTCGTCCCTCATCGTGGGTGCTCTGGTGCCTCATGGCCCTGCTGTGCTTCCTCTTGCTCTGAACCCTTCTATTGGCCCATCTCAGCAGCAGACAGCTCCTCTGAGTCGAATATGCTCAGAAAAGCCCCAATCCGCCACCAGTTGGAGCTGGTAAGGCTGCGGTACTTCCTGTTGAATTGGGTCCCGGGGGCAGAAACTGCAATGTCATTTATACCCAAAGCTCTTTATTCGTGGGGCTTTACAAAACACAGAAGGCTGAGTCCTGTCTCATGGAGCCAACAGACCACAGACGTATGTAAAATAACAGAGAAGGATAATAAAGTCTCTCCCCTCTCCTTACACCATAACTTCCATTCTGCCTGAACAGCCCCCGCCGCTGCCCCTTTTGTTTCTTTCATTACCTTCCTCCGAGCAGGCTTATTACTGACATAGACGCCTAATTAACACATCAGGTTTCCCCTTTTCCAAAAAGTCTCGGAAATTTGCTTGTTCCATGATGCTGTTCACGCGAAGCCCCCCCTGCCGTCTTTATTTGTTCTGCTTTTCGTCCTGGCTTGTATCATTTGTTTCTCTATATTGAAAGCTTGTCAGCTCATGGAACCTGGCACGTATTAATTAGGAGGATGGTCCAGCGCACGTCGCAGCTTGATGGAAAGCAAGCCTGAGTGGGGAACTGGGCAGAGAATCAGAAATAAGCGGAAGCAAGCAGGAGTGGGAGACGGCTTAAGACCATGACCCAATTTTCAGGCCCAGGGCGACCAACAGGCAGCCTTTTGTTTCCTTTTTTTTTTTATAACTTTGTTTATTTATTTTTGGCTGCGTTGGGTCTTCGTGGCTGCGCATGGGTTTTCTCTAGTTGCGGTGAGCGGGGGCTACTCTTCATTGCGGCGAGCAGGCTTCTCATTGTGGTTTCTCCTGTTGCAGAGCACAGGCTCTAGGAACACGGGCTTCAGTAGTTGTGGCACGCAGGCTCAGTAGTTGTGGCGCACGGGCTTAGTTGCTCCGTGGCACATGGGATCTTCCCAGACCAGGGCTCGAACCCTTGTCCCCTGCATTGGCAGGCGGATTCTTAACCGCTGCGCCACCAGGGAAGTCCCAACAGTCAGCTTTTTGTGCCGTGATTCTTTACTTGGGCTAAGCCAGTCTTCAGCTTGTGCCATTAAAGCTCATATCGGGTCTCGCTTCTGTGCCTCCACCCAGTTTGTTTCCCTCTGCCAGGACGCCCTTCCTTCTGTCTTCCACCTCTCTGAATTCCACTGATTTACAAGGCCAAGATGAAGCCCCATCTCCTCCAAGAATCCTTCCATGATTCCTCCAATCCTAATTAACCTCCATTTTCATGACACTCTTACAGTATTTGTATCACAGAATCTAGCCCTTGACTATGTAGTCTTCTCAAAGAGAACTGTCTCAGCCTCTCCTTCCCTCAGTCTGGAGAGAAAGAAAAAAAGGGTTCCTCCAGACACAGGTTGAATAAGAAAGAGGCTTGTTAGGTGTTTTGGGTCAGACGTACCCCCAGGGCAGTCCTGCAGCCACCGCAACGAGGGCAGCAGGAGAAGAGCTCGGCAGGCGCCTAAGATTAAACAGCAGCTACGAAGGGGAATCACCAGCCATTGTTCAAAAGTGTGACCAAGTATACACACCTCCGCGGCTGCCAGCTGCAAAGGGTTGCCCACCCGTGAGAGAAGCAGCTCAACTGAAAACCAGCTTCTGCAATTTGAAGTGTCTGCCCTTAGAATTTTGGACTCATCTGAAATACCTATTCCTTGTCCTGTACACCGGTTTTAATACATGTGATGAACTATTGGGGGGGTCTCTCTGATCCCCTCTAAATTCTTTTTTCCATTTCTGGATGCCCTACCCTTGGCTTCTATGTTTGCATCCAATGGCCAGCACCAGTGACTCTCTTCAGAAGACTGGAATTTAGATTCTCCTGGGGTGCCCTTGGTCGATGACTGACTGGTACCCAACATGAAAGCCCAGCTCTCTGCCCAGAGTTGAGATCAAGTCTGTGGTGTAACTTATACTCCACAGCCGTCCCAGGGTCAGGCTGAGGCTCGGACTTGCCTGCAGTGGTTCCCTGGCTTGGCTTCTTTGTGTTCTCTGTCCTGCCTGTCTGTCCTCCCACTCCTACCCCCTCCCCTCTGATTTTCCCCAGGGAGCAGCTCCTTTAAAAATTCCTTGCACATGAATCTTCATTTCCGAGTCTGTTTCTGGGAGAACCTGACCTAGGATAATACGTACGGTGTGTTTTTTCTTTGGTCATTGGCAGTCATACATCCCACCCCACCCTGCCAGTTCCACGTCTTTGAGTGATGATTGTCATTCTCTTTGAAGTAGCCCTCCAGGACCCAACTCCGAGTAAGTTTCGCCACAGAGCCCATATTTCACGTTACATCATTGCAAACGTGCCCTCCAACCCAGTAAAAATCCACCCAGTCACTCCTAGGTGATGTGATAGCAGATACGCAGTCAGAAACTGATTTTTACTTATTCCATTTAGAAGATAAAATGTATCTTATTTTTTCTTCTTGGACTGTCCCCACTTAAAATAATTTCTATGTAATACATTTAAGGACATCCATGTACTAAAATGTTTTGTCTGTGAAAGAGAGGAACCATTAGGACCAAAAGGAGTCACGGAGCTTGTATATATAATTAAGACAATGATGGTTACTTTCGATCCTGGGTAAAGGTTTCGTTTCATTTTTATATCCCAAAGTTTGCAAAGATAACCAATTAAATGTCACCTTTCATCGTCCTAGAAAACAGTAATACCTTCCCCCTCTGTGACTTCGGATGCTGTCAATGGAGTCACTGATAGATTTCATCCCTCTTTCTAGGTCCAGCATTCCTGATATTGTGCCTCAGCACATTGTGCTTCAGCACCCCTGGCCCTGCCCTAAACTCTTCTGATAAGCTACCAACGAAGCAAAGGAAAAATTTACCTTTCTGTTCTTGGTCACAATCACTAGACTCTTCCTAACTTCATTAAAATCTATCCCTAAAACCCCACCAGCATGTTGTCACCTTTGTTGCAGGTGTGCATGTTCACTTCCTACCTCTCCAAGCCCAAGGCCAAGTCTTGTAGTTCTGTGCTCCCCTATTTTGCTCGGCACGGGTCCAAAGTCACACCTGCCAAACGCATCAATCTCATGGGAAATGAAAGTCTATCAGGACAGGCAAATAGGGTCTGTACAACCTATTCAACCTATTCATGGGTCCAGGCAACTTTGCAAGCTAGAGCCTCAACTGGCAGCTGCAATGTACTATTCTACAATATAATTTCTCACACTCCTTTAGCTACCTGCTGTAAGGTGCACTTGGTTTTCTTTCTAGCTCTATCGTTCTACAACTTGATCCCTTTTCCTGCCTCCCTGAGATATTTAAGTCCTCCTGAACTCAAGGATTTCAGTACTTCAGATTTCTAAGAAAGGCAGTTTATTAGGAAACCTGTGTTTACTCAAGTATGTGGCGAGTCCCACTTGGCCAGCAAGCTAAATGTGATTCCTTGAAATTTTCTTCCAAGCATGGACTCCGGGGAGCTAAATGTAACATTTAGTCATCAATAGGATAATTTAGGTTCATTCTTTCTACTTGACTTCTAAGAAGGGATTGGAGTTTACGCTGGTATTCTCTAGAAAATGGAACTACCTTCCCACCCTGTAGAGGTATCTTATTATTGAAAGAGCCACCTATTTCCTGCGCTGGCTTCCTCTATGCTTTGGGACTTAGGCACAGTGCCTCTTCAGACGTGCTGACTCTATGGCTTCGACAATGTAATAGTGGATAAATGCCGTTGGCCGTTTACCATTTGGGATTCAACTCCACGTCTGGATCTTGTTATGCAGGCATTTTCAGAGCATTACAGCTCAGCTGTGAAAGCACTCTGGCTTAAAGCGAAAATGCAGTAGAACCTTGCTAATCTAACAGCTTAATCACACTTACCACCCCTTCACAGCAAGGACTTAATAGTAAGACTCAAAGAGAGGCCCCATGTCTTCAGAATGCACAGGAACACATTCTCCTGATGACTGTGTTATCATAAATAATCTCCAACTTTGCTTATTGAAGCAAATGAGACATTACTTTACCGCTGTGCTATCCTTTTAATGCAGCCTTCAAGGATAGCTTCAAAATGCTGGAGAACTTGACTGAGATATTCTGGCTAATGCCTTGAATTCCATCCTTCAGTACCAAGACTCTGTGAAAAGGTATTGTGATCCTGGGCCATTTGGTGTCTTCAGGTGCCTGAAGACAATCTTTAGAGGAATGTTCTAAACAAGGAATGTTTGGATTTAGATATGGAAATTCACACATATATAATTCTAATTATTTGGCCAGAGTAGGTTAGTCCATTTTCTCTCCCTGTGGTGGGGAGGGACGCTTTCCTATTCATACTGAAGTTGTTTCCAGTTATCTCTAAACGATTTCCATGGCATATACTAGATAAATTTGTTTGCTATTTACCATCTCGCCATTCATAAAACAGAGAGTGTGTTTCCAAAAGAAGAGAGACTGAAAAAGTGACCTATTGTTATTTTTGAAATCTAACTGATCTCACCTAAATTCTACTATCTCTAACCAGGAAATTACAGTTGAAAGTTTCTGTGTGTGTGTGTGTGTGTGTGTGTGTGTGTCCAAAATCGTTATACTCTTCTATATGAGGAAGTTTTTTACAGATTCCAGAAGGCAGCCCTCAGTAACAAAGTTTAATGGAGATACAAGAGGGAAAAGTTGATGGCTCATGTTTACAAGTTCCCATGAAAATGAGTACCAATCTATCCAGCGAATATGTTTTCTACTGAGTATAGTGCTTGAATCTGAGTACAACATAAATACCTTGTACAGATGGATATGGCCATTTTAGTGACTTAAAATGTCTTGATGGTTTGGGTTATAATCCAGTGTCATGTAGGCTTCCCGTACATGGGGCTTTAGAATGCCCAGTCTCTGGTTATTTCAGAATAGGGTCTAGGTATGTGACTTGCTTTGTGGAGATCCCTTATTTTTTGGCAACAGGTTGCTCAAGACTTCCAAAGTAATTGGTATTCTCTCTTGTTACTTCATTCTTCATTACTTCATTCTAGAGATGACGTTTGTCAAAGGTGGAAAAGACACCTCAGAGTTTTGCCCTGACTCAAGTTGTCCCAAGTGATGCCAATTTAACATCACTCCTTATAAATAAATTACTACAGACCCAATCATAAGAACCAAAGTTTTTCTTCAAGAAAAGGGTATTTTTCCATATATGCAAATTGAGCCAGATATTTCTCTTGTCAGAAACTCAGCATCATTGCATGTGGCAGGAAAAACCTCAGCAGTAATCCAGTATTCCAAAGAATTCTTAACTGATACCTTAACCTCTGAGGGAAGGAATTCCTAGGAAATCAGTGGAGAGTAACCGCTGAGGTCCGCCTCTCAACTTTTCTGGGTTTCATGATCAGTATGATCTTTCCAAGTGAATTCTTGGGCGTCTACAGAAAATCTGTTGCAAATTTAAAAATAATCCTTTACAAACATATGTGAAATTATGTCCCTGCCTTGCTCAAAACATTCCCCTGACTTCCCATGACATTCGGAAGAAAATTCAGTCTTCACCATGCCTCCAGGTTTCCTTATGGCTGGCCTCTGCTTGAACCTGTGGCATCCTTGCCCTCCCTCATGGGCTCCGGTCACCATGGCCTCCTTGATATTCCAGCCTCCAGCCTCGAGCCTGTGCACTCACCGTCCCCCTGCCAGAAGCGCTCTTCCCCCAGATGACTCACCCTACACCTGTGACTTGTTCCCTCATTTGGTCTCTGCTCAGATGTCTCCCCTCCTCAGAGAGGACCTCCCTGAACCCCCGTTATGGGCTGAATTATGTCCTCCCAGAATTCATATTGAAGCCCTAGCCCTCAGCATCTCAGAATGTGATTATATTCACCAATAAGGCCTTTAAAGAGGTGATTAAGTTAAAAAGGGTTTGTAAGGGTGGCCCTAATTCGATATGACTGGCGTCCTAATAAGAATAAGAGATTAGCACAGACAAAGACACACAGAGATGACCAAGTGAACACACAGTGAGAAGATGGCCATCTGTAAGCCAAGGAGAGAGGCCTCAGAAGAAACCAAAACTGCTGGCACCTTGATCTTGGACTTCTAACCTCTAGAAATGTGAAAAAACACATTTCTGTTGTTTAAGCCACTCTATCTGTGATATTGTGTTATGGCCGCCAAGCTAATACACTCCCCCAATCTAAGGGCCCTTCCCTGACTACTCTCCCCCATTCTGTGGTTTACATCTCTTCCTAGCCCTTAAGAGTACGAACTTATTTATTTATTTATTTAATTTCATTTTGTTTCATTTCATTTTTTTCTTTTCCATTATGGTTTATCACAGGGTATTGAATATAGTTCCCTGTGCTATACAGTAGGACCTTGTTGTTGATACTTTTTAAAATTGAGATTTAATTGACATATAATATTATATCAGTTTCAGGTGTACAATGTAATGATTTGAGATATATATATATATATATATATATATATATATATATACTGTGAAATGATCACCATAACAAGTCTAGTTAACATTCACCATCGCACATAGTTACAATTTTTTTCTTGTGCTGAGAACTTTTAAGGTCTATTTACTTTCTTAGCAACTTTCAAATGTACAATACAGTATTACTAACTACAGTCACCGTGCAGTATGTTTCATCCCCAGGACTTATTTATTTTATAACTGGAAGTTTGTACCTTTTTTTTTTTTTTTTAATTTTATAGCTACTTTATTTATTTATTTATTTATTTTTGGCTGTGTTGGGTCCCCGGTTCGTGCGAGGGCCTTCTCTGGTTACGGCAAGTGGGGGCCACTCCTCATCGCGGTGCGGGGACCGCTCTTCATCGCGGTGCGCGGGCCTTTCACTATCGCGACCCCTCCCGTTGCGGGGCACAGGCTCCAGACGCGCAGGCTCAGTAGTTGTGGCTCACGGGCCCAGCTGCTCCGCGGCATGCGGGACCTTCCCAGACCAGGGCTCGAACCCGTGTCCCCTGCATTAGCAGGCAGACTCTCAACCACTGCGCCACCAGGGAAGCCCAGTTTGTACCTTTTGACCACCTTCACACATGGTAGGTGTTCAGTAAACATTTGCTTAATGAATTAATAAATATATTAAATAATGCACAGTAGTCTAGCTCTACAATAACTCTACTAGGAGCTTTGAGCCATGTATAAATACAGATATTAAGGTCTTGTGTTTCAATCAAATGAACCAACTTATTCCCTAAATGTATAGAAACCTGGATTGAAGTGGTTATAATCCTGGCAGGCATCTCAAAAATGACATTGAAATGAACCTAAGAACTAGAAAGGTACTAAGTGGAAGCTGTGAATATGATATCAAATTCAAGAACATAAAATGGTTTTTCTTTCTGCTTTCTGGTCATTATACTATATTTGGAATAGTTAGGAAAAAACACACAACAAAGAAGCTAATGTTCTAAAAGGCAGAGATACTTGAAAGTCTTTGAACACCTCACCAGAAATAATTTAACCCAATAAGATTAAAATTCCAGATCAAAGGTAGCAAAAATACAGAAAGGGAAGAAAGACAGTTGTAAGACCTCCCATTCCCACACATGTTTACCACCACGCCAATAATTAGTAGATGTGGGGTTCCCATAGCAAATAATTTCCATTTCCACCACCTGTAAGGAATAAGCATTACATCAATGTTCTCGGAAACATAGCTGGTTTCCATCACTCATGATCTGATTGGTCTAGGAACAGATAAACAATGGAGAAAAAATAATGATACACAAGGATGAATCTTTACCATCATATAATCAATCAGCAAACATGTATTGACTACCTGCTACTATTTGAAATTCTATCCATGGTGTCATAGGAAAATCCAACATTATATTCAAAAGCTTCATGTGATTTATGTAGTCAAGCAAACCTACATTAAATGGATATTAAGCCCCTCGCAGGAATGTAGCCAGGGCCGTGACACTGATTCACCTCTGTATTTCAAGATCCTTACACCTAGCTAGGGCTGCATTAATATTTGTTGAATGAATAAATGAATAACAAAATAGAAGTAAAAATATGGCAGTGGCTTAGTTTCTTGAGTGATCCATGAGTCATGAATTCAAAACTGTTAGAATCTTTAAAAGGACTTTGGTCAGCAAGCTTTGTAGGGAAAAAACAGGCTACTGGACGTCCAATCCAAAGATAAAGATTCCCTACACTCAACCTCGTGGTCAAATATCATCCAGTGTCTACCACTGACTGCTTTACTGGCAGCGGCAACAAATGTCTGTTATTTTGGTCTGTCCTTCATGGACTCCCTCCTTCTTTGAATACCGACATCTCAGTTTGCCTTTCTCACTCTTGATCCACACAATTTAGGTGGTGCCAAACCCTCTCCCCACCCAACGAAGATGGGCAATTGGCTCAGGTCAGGCCAAGCCAAGGTTGCCTTTCAGTTGACCACATTGATTGGTTTAGGGATATTAGGTGACTCAAGACAGGTCCACAAGAATCAAGGCCAAATTCATGCTGGGACTTTAGAGGGAAAAGCCCTGTCTTTTTACCAAACTCTAGACTTTATTTATTTATTTATCTTCGTTTCTGCGCGCCAGCTTTCTCAAGTTGCGGCGAGCGGGGGCTACTCTTCGTTGTGGTGCGCGGGCTTCCCAATGCTGTGGCTTCTCTTGCTGCGGAGCATGGGCTCTAGGCACGCGGGCTTCAGTAGCTGTGGCGCACAGGCATAGTTGCTCCGCGGCATGTGGGATCTTCCCAGACCAGGGCTCGAACCCGTGTCCCCTGCATTGGCAGGCGGATTCTTAACCACTGTGCCACTAGGGAAGTCCCAAACTCTAGACTTTTAGATGTAGGCCTGATGCTAGTCAGTTTAACCATGTTAGCAGAGAGGTAGGCAACTCTAGAGGTGGAGAAAAATGTGTGTGTGTGTGTGTGTGTGTGTGCGTGCACGGGCGCTCGTGCCTGGGTTCGCACATGCGTGGGCATGGTGGGGGGAGAGGGAAAGAGAAAGAGAGAGAGAGAGCACGCGCGAGAGAGCACGCGAGCCACCATTTAGTCACTTGGATACAGCCGTGCCTGAAGCTGGATACACACCACCGATAAATTCCCATAGTGCTTCAGCAAATTTGAGTTGGTTTCCCAGGCTTTCTAGCAAAATAACTTGAATAACACAACAACACAGAGCAAGCCTCAAACTAGTCTGCTTCTCAGTGGAACATCCCATGGTGAAAGTAGTTGTCAAGAAAAAGGAATACAGTAGACTGTTTAGTCCCTTGAAAGTTTGTTCTTCTCTCCGTCTGGACTCGAGGCTTCTGCCGCAACCATGCTTCGCCAGATCATCATTCAGGCCAAGAGGCACCCCAGCTTGATCCCCATCTTCATATTTACTGGAGTGGGAGGTACTGGAGCAGCACTGTATGTCTCGTGCCTGGCATTGTTCAATCCAGATGTCAGTTGGAACAGAAAGAATAACCCAGAACCCTGGAACAAACTGGGTCCCAATGATCAGTACAAGTTCTACTCAGTGAATGTAGATTACAGCAAACTGAAGAAAGAAGGTCCAGACTTCTAAATGAAATGTTTCTCTATAGAACTGCTTAGAATGAAGTTCTTCCAGAAGCCACCTGCACAATTTTCCACTTAACCAGGAAATATTTCCCCTCTAAATGCACGAAATCATGTTGGTGTATTGTGCTGGGATTTACACGGATTAATAAAGAGTCTGAAACTTGAAAAAAAACAAAAGAAAAAGGACTACAAATTTATGGACAAGCATGGAACTGGGAAAGTTACCTCCCCTCTCTGTGCCCAAGTTTCTGCATCTGTGAAATGGGGATAATAATAAAACCTCCCTCGTGGCATTATTGTGATTAAATAAGTCAATAAGAAAAGTGTTACATGAAAGTATCCCAAATGTTGGTAGTTATTGTTACTATTATTGTTATTTCTGTCGTAAAAATGATTATATCAGTGCTAGAGTTCTATTGCTCTATGTGAAGGCTCTACTTTGGAGTCACATTTGAATTGTTACCAAGTTGAATTAACTACCCATAGGGTCTATTATTGGATAAATTGAGCATTTATTCAATCATTCAGAAAGGAAATCCCGGCCAAAAAAAAAAAAAGAAAGAAAGAATTACAAAGGGACTTCCCTGGCGGTCCAGTGGTTAAGACTCTGCACTTCCAGTGTAGGGGGAGCGGGTTCGATCCCTGGTCGGGGAACTAAGATCCCACATGCTGCGGGGCCCCCCAAAAAAGGAAATCCACATCCAAGTCTGGGATCTGGCCTGACTCCTGAATCCACAGGGAGCACCCGTGGACAAATAGGAGACCCCCGGGGGACAGGGTCCTTATCACTACAAGAGCCTGTAAGGACCAGGCGACCTGTGGCTCCATCTGCACCTGTGGAACCAGGCAAATGTCCCTCCTCTGTGGACTCCAGTAGGGAAACGAGTATTTTTAAGGGAACGGAGGGAAAAGGATAATGGTAGCTTCAGCTTGAATCTGAGGCTGCTGTAAGAGAGAATAACAGTGTTGGTAATTTCTCCTTCCTGTTTAAGCACTTTGGTGAAGTGCCTTCCCCTAAATTAAACTGGGAAGTAAGAAAAAACTAGTTCACATGCCAGCATACAGACCCACAGGCCCACTTGGCTACAGATTTCTAGCACACGGGAGTTGTCTTAGAGGAGAACTGGGGAACTGGGCCAGACTGCAATAGCAGAATTTCCCTCCGCTGCAGAAAAAAAAGAAAAAAGAAAAAGAAAATGAACTTCAGTCATCTCAGTCAAAAATGTACTGAGGTTTTCTTCCCACATCCTTTATCTCTCTCCTCTGTCTCTTCTTCCTCCTTCTCCTCCTCCTCCTCTTTTTAAGAAAAACTGTGGTAACATATACATATAAAATTTACCATATTAATCATGTTAAAGTGTGTAGTTCAGTGGCACTGAGTACTTTCACATTGTGCAACCGTCTGCACCATGCATCTCCAGAACTTTCTCATCATCCCATCCTGAAACTCTGTCGACATTAAACACCAGCTCTCCATTTCCCCTCCTCCTAGCCTCTGGTATCCACTATTCTACTTTCTGTTTCTATGAATTTGACTGCTCTAGGTCTCTGATATGAGTGGAATCACACTGTATCTGTAGTTTTGTAACTGGATTACTTCACCTAGCTTAATGTTTTCAATGTTCATGTTGTGGCATGAGTCTGAATTTCCTTCTTTTTTAAGACTGGATAATGTTCCATTGTATGTACCACATTTTGTTTATCCATTTATCTGTTGACGGACACTTACGTTGCTTCCACCTTTTGACTCTTGTGAATAATGCTCCTATGAACATGGGTGTACAAATATACATGTTCCAGTACCTGATTTCAATTCTTTTGGCTATATGCCCAGAAGTGGAATTGCTAGATTATGGGGTAAATCTACGTTTAATTATTTGAGGAACCATCACACTGTTTTCCTTAGCAGTTATACTGTTTTCTATTCCCACTAGCTATGCACCATGGTTCAATTTCTCCACTTCTTCACCAGTATTTGTTATTTTCTGTTTTTCTTTTTTTAAAAAATAATGGCCGTATTAATGGGTGTGAAGTGGTATCTCATTATGGTTTTGATTTGCATTTCCCTAGTGATCAGTGATGTTGAGCATCTTTTCATGTGTTTAGTGACTTTTTGTATATCTTCTCTGATGGAATGTCTATATATTCAAGTCCTTTGCTCATTTTTTAATTGAGTTATTTGGTATTTTATTGTTGAGTTGTAAGAGTTCTTTATATATTTTGAATATGAATCCCTTATCAGATATATGATTCACAAATATTTTATCCTGTTTCCTGGGTTGGCTTTTCACTCTGTTGATAATGTCCTTTCATGCACAGAAGTTTTAAATTTTGACATAGACCAAATTTATCTATTTTTAATTTTGTTACCTATGCTTTAGGTGTCATATCCACAAAATCATCACCAAATCCAATGTCATGAAGTTTTTTCTTTATGTTTTCTTTGAAGAGTTTTATACCTTTGACTCATGTTTAGGTTTCTGATCCATTTTGAGTTAATTTCTGTATATGGTGTAAGGTCCAACTTCATTCTTTGGCATGTGAATATCCAGTTTTCCTGTCACCATTTGTGGAAAAAAAAAAAACCCACAATGTTTAGTTTTGAAAAAACTCATAACTGTGAGGTGTAAAATCTTTTCTCAGTTCTTTTAGTGTTTGCTTTGTGTATATGAAGCTCTGTGAATAGGTATATACACATGTAGAACTGTTATGTTTTTTTAATGAATGATCCTTTATCATTGTGAATTGTCCCTCTTTTTCGCTGGTTATATTCTTTATCCTGAAGTTCACCTTGTCTGATATTAATATAGCCACTCAGCTTTCTTATTATTAATGTTTGTATAGTATATCTTTTTCCATTCCTTTATATTTAAATTAGATCTCTTGTAGGCAATGTTCGATTGGGTTTTACTTTCTTATCCAGTTTGACTTTTAATTAAAGTATTTTTATTTAATGTAGTTTGTGATATGGTTGGATTTAAGTCCAACCTTACTATTTTATCTTCTACTTGGTTATTTGTATTTTTTTCCTCTTTTCATGCCATCTTTCGGATTACTTTTAGATTATATTTTCTCTCTATTGGCTTATTATCAATATCTACTTGCCTTATTTTTTTGATGGAGTATAGTGTTCACAATAAGCACCTTTAACATCACAGTCTACTCTCAAATCGTAATATACCACTAATATGTACCCTAAGAAACACACAATAGCTGTACTTCCATTTCTCCCTTGGGGTCCTTTAAACAATTGTTGTCATTCATTTTACTTCTACATATATAATAACCCCCACAATACACTGTTATTATTTTTTTCCTTAAATGTTCCTTAAATGGTCAATTCTTTTTAAAATAAAATTTTAAATTAGGGAGACATTTATTTTGTATTTACACATTCACCACTTCATTGTTCTTTCCTTCGTGTAGAGCCAGGCTTACAACTGGTATCATTTTTCCTTCAGCCTGAAAAGTTTCCTTTAACATTTCTTATGGTGTAGGTCTCCTGGATAAAAAGCCTTGTTTTGCTTTCATTTTGAAGATTATTTTTTCTAGATATAGAATTCTACTTTACCCTTTTTTTCCCCCTTCCAGCTCTATAAGAATACATTTTCCTTGTCTTCTAGCTTGCATTGTTCCTGACAAGAAGTCTGTGAGCATTCTCGTCTTTGCTCTGTATATGTAATATGTCTCTTTTTCTGCTCCTTTTAATAACTTTTTTATCACTGGTTTTCAGTAACTTGATAATGATGTATTGTGATGTGTTTTTATTTGTATATTTTCTGCTTGGGATTCATTGAGCCTCTTGAATCTGTACATTTATAGTTTCCATTAAACTTGGGAAAATTTTGGCCATTATTTCTTCAAATAGCATTTCTGTCCCCCCTTTTCTGGTACTCCCATTTTATATATGTTAGACCACTTAATCTTGTTCCACAGGTCACTAAAGCTCTTTTCATTTTTTTCAGACTCTTTTTCTTCTCTGTGTTTCAGCCTAGATAGTTTCTTTTGCGATTTCTTCAAGTTCACTGATCTTTTTTTCTATAGTGTCCAATCTCTTGTAAAACTTGTCCAGTGAATTTTTCACTTCATTTGGTTCCATTGAAATTCCATTCATTTCTTTTTTTATAGTTTATATTTCTCTCCTCAGTATGATCATGTTTTCCTTTGATTTCTTAAACATATTAATATGAGCTATTTTAAAGTTTTTGTTTGATGATTCCATTATTGCTATCATTTCTGGGTCTGTTTCTTTTGATTAACTTTTCTCCTGATTATGAATCATACCGTCTTGCTTCTTTGAATGTTTAGTAACTTTTGACTGTGATTTAAAATTTTTTTAAATTAATTAATTAGTTTATTTACTTTTGGCTGCATTGGGTCTTCACTACAGCACGCAGGCTTTCTTTAGTTGCGGCGAGCGGTGGCTACCCTTCGTTGTGGTGCACGGGCTTCTCATTGCGGTGGCTTCTCTTGTTGGGGAGCACGGGCTCTAGGCACAGGCTTCAGTAGTTGTGGCTTGAGGGCTTCAGTAGTTGTGGCTCACAGGCTTCAGTAGTTGTGGCTCATGGGCTTTAGTAGTTGTGGCTCATGGGCTTTAGTAGTTGTGGCTCGAGGGATCTAGAGCGCAGGCTCAGTAGTTGTGGCTCAGGGGCTTTGTTGCTTCGCAGCATGTGGGATCTTCCTGGACCAGGGCTTGAACCCGTATCCCCTGCATTGGCAGGTAGATTCTTAACCACTGCACCACCAGGGAAGCCCCTTGATGTAATTTTAAACTTCACATTGTTTTGTGTCTGGCTTTCATTGTCTTTCTTTAGAGTATTGATCTTTATATTGGCAAGCATTAATTTACTTATGGACTAGCTTAATTTTTTTTATTTTCAAGCTTTGTTAGGTCGAATCTAGAACATCCATTGTTTTAGGGCTAATTTATCTCTACTACTATGGCCTAACTGTTCTGAGGTCTCTAGTAAATGCCTCAGCAGTTGTAATAAGCAAAATAATGGCCTCCCCAAATGTCCACATCCTAATTCCTGGAACCTGGGAATAATTAAGTTAAATGACAAAGGGGAAATAGGGTTTAAGAATTAAGTTTTGCTAATCAGCTGACTTTAAATTAGGGAGATTATCCTGGATTATCTAGGTGGGCTCAAGGGTCTTTAAAAGCTGAAGAGGCGTAAGTCACTTCCTCTCCCAGACCCCCAGATTCCCGTTCTGTTCCCCAGAAAAAAAAAAAAAAAAGCTGAAGAGGGAGGCAGAAGAGAGAACCAGAGAGACAGAGTGTGAGAAGGATGCAGCTCAGTGTTGTTGACTTTGAAGACAGAGGAAAGGGGCCATGAGTCAAAAAAAAGTGGGTGGTTCCTAGGAGGGAAAAAATGCAAAGAAACAGATTCTTCCCCAGATCCTCCGGAAAGGAATGCATCATACCCGCATTTGAGTTTTACCCCAGTGAGATCTGTGTCAGACTTCTGTTCTACAGAACTGTAAGTTAATAAATTTGTGTTGTTTTAAACCACTACATTGAGAGTAATTTGTTACAGCAGCCGTAGAAAACCAAGGCAGTGGTCAGTGAGATTTCTCCACACTGACTGGGTGGAACTCAGTTGTCTTCCAGATAATTGTGAACGCTGAGAATGTTTCTGTTTATGGCTCCCTCATGGTTCTTTCACCTTGTTTTGTTTCCCTTCTCTCAGGGATTATAGTCCTGCTGTCCAACATCTGAAAATAATTGTATCATATATTTTGTCCAGTTGTCTAGTTGTTTATGGCAGGAAGGGAACAAATAGTACTGGTTATTCCAACATGGCTAGAGGCAGAATATAATGTGTGCAACTTTGCATATTGGGAAACAAATTTATATAGCATGACTTTTTTTTTTAACATCTTTATTGGAGTTTAATTTTACAATGGTATGTTAGTTTCTGCTTTATAACAAAGTGAATCAGCTATACATATGTTCCCATATCTCTTCCCTCTTGCGTCTCCCTCCCTCCCACATTCCCTACCCCACCCCTCTAGGTGGTCACAAAGCACCGAGCTGATATCCCTGTGCTATGCGGCTGCTTCCCACTAGCTAACTATTTTACATTTGGTAGTGTATATATGTCCATGTCACTCTCTCACTTCGTCCCAGCTTACCCTTCCCCCTTCCCGTGTCCTCAAGTCCATTCTCTAGCTCTGCATCTTTATTCCTGTCCTGCCCTTAGGTTCTTCAGAACCTTTTTTTTTAGAGTCCATATATATGTGTTAGCATACGGTATTTGTTTTTCTCTTTCTGACTTACTTCACTCTGTATGACAGATTCTAGGTCCAGCCACCTGACTACAAATAACTCAATTTCGTTTCATTTTATGGCTGAGTAATATTCCATTGTATATATGTGCTACATCTTCTTTATCCATTCATCTGTCGATGCAACTTAGGTTGCTTCCATAGCATGACTTTTTTAAAAAAAAACTTCCTTAAGTATAGAACTGAAGACCCAGCTCAGTCTTACACTGTCAAATTAAAGCACGGCCTTCTTTTGGTCTTGGCAGCCACTGTTGAGGACAAAAGGAATTTTATATGTCTTCACATGGTCTTCCCTTTGTGTGTGTCTGTAATCTAATCTCTTCTTTAAGAACACGAGTTATATTGGATTGGTGCCCACCTTAGTAACCTCATTTTAACTTTCAGTCACCTCTTTAAAGACCCTATCTCCAAATATAGTCACATTTTGAGGTCCTGGGGGTTGGGGCTTCCACATATGAATCTGGGAGGAGGTGCCCACGTCCAACATGTAACAGTACTTTCCCATGCTTGAAGTTACTGTTTCCAAAAAGACTGGAAATCTTTTCTTCCTCTGTTTCTATGGCCCATTGACTGTTCTTTATTAGTTAATGGCAGCGGGAATATTTAATGAGGTCAACTTGATTTGCTGGACAGGGTACCAGAATATGGTCAAGATACAATTCCTGCCCTCGAGGGGCTCTCTTCTTGTGGTGGAATTATACTTTTGAAATATTAAAATATTAACTGATTTTTTTTTTTTGTCCTTAGTACCTTCTTCTACCGACTGACCCACAAACAAATTTCAAGCTTGTGTGGACTCTCACATAAGCTTCTTTATCCTCACATACCTATAAGCAGCATGAAAATGGTGAGTCTTGGACCAATGGAGGGAAGCCCTACAGTCAAGAATGAGTGAAAAATCCCCAGTTAACTGACAATGAAATCCCAAACAGAAACGAGAATGCCTGCATCCAATGATGATATTGAAGACCAGATGCCCATCCCCACAACCTAGAACTTAGATGCAACTCCAAAAGAAATTAGGAAAACCCCCAATTAACTAGAATTCCTTTTCTGCTATGTCAGAAGCATGGAAACTCAAGAAAGGAACTGAATAAAGAAAGTCACATTTCTTGTACCCTGAAATCAATACCTATGATATTGTCTATCTGGGAAAGGAAGACATTTCCATAAGATGAGAAGCATTGACACTGGCTAGTAGATACAGAGAGTAAACAAGCTGTGTAGCAGACACTTTCTATAGAAGCTCAAGGCCTTTGAAGCCTGTGGAGGTGGAGAGGACATCACGAATGGCCAGTGACCTTCTTGCAATATTAACTGACCATACTGATTAAGGCAGGGGTCCCCAACCCCCAGGCTGCGGACCCATAGTGGTCCTTGGCCTGTTAGGAACCGGGCCGCACAGCAGGAAGGGAGTGGCAGCTGCCGCTCCCCATTGCTCCCCATCTCTCACATTACTGCCTGAACCATCCCCTCCCCCATCTGTGGAAAAATTGTTTTCCACGAAACCGGTCCCTGGTGCCAAAAAGGTTGGGGACCACTGGGTTAAGGTGAGGCACTGTGCCAAACAAGCTGGGTGCTATAATAAGCAAACCCCAAATTTATTTATTTATTTATTTTTCATTAATTTTTATTGGAGTATAGTTGCTTTAAAATGTTGTGTTAGTTTCTGCTGTGCAGCAAAGTGAATCAGTTATACATATACATATATCCACTCTTTTTAATATTTCCTTCCCATTTAGGTCACCACAGAGCACTGAGTAGAATTCCCTGTGCTATACAGTATGTTCTCATTAGTTATCTATTTCGTACATAGTAGTGTATATATGTCAATCCCAATCTCCCAATTCATCCCACCTCCCCTTCCCCCCTTTGTAACCGTAAGTTTTTCTCTACATCTGTGACTCTATTTCTGCTTTGCAAATAAATTCATCTGTACCATTTTTCTAGATTCCACATATAAGTGATGTTATATGATATTTGTTTTTCTCTTTCTGACTTACTTCACCCTGTATGACAATCTCTAGGTCCATCCACATCTCTGCAAATAGCACTATTTTGTTCCTTTTTATAGCTGAGTAATATTCCACTGTATATATTACCACATCTTCTTTATCCATTCCTCTGTCAATGGACATTTAGGCTGCTTCCACGTCCTGGCTATTGTAAATAGGTGCATGCATCCTTTGGAATTCTGAGCAAACCCCAAATTTCAAAGATTAACCACAATAGTTTACTCCTTGCATGTGTAACAGTTTGACATTGCTTCCTCCACACAGTCATTCAGGGACCCAGGATGCTAGGTCTCCCCAGCGCAAGGTGGAACATTGTAACAATACAGAGAATTCCTAATGAAAGGAATCATCATAGTTCCCATTCATCGAGTGCTTCCTGAGTGCCAGGCACTGTACTGAGACTCACCATTCTGTCCTCACAACAACACTTTGTGAAGAAGCCAGGGCTTGGAAAGGCTCACGCCCAATTTTCCCCAACCACAAGCCAGGTTCTTAATCATTCCACTCTACATCAGCTTTGTGATTTATGCTGATGTTGCACTCCTGAGAAGTGACAGTTAATTCAAAAACATGTAGAGCAAAAATGAATTTTCTCACCAGAAATGAAGGGAAAGAAATACAAGAGAAATGCTCTAGTAGACTGCAAAAGATTCCAGTCATGTAAATGTTTTTGCTATATTGCATTAATATGAACAGTAAATAAGCAGTCTGTGGGGAAAGTTGAATATATTAAAATTTATTCATGGAATAAAATAGCCACCAAGAAAAAAATAGCCACTGACTAATGGAGCACTGGCCAATATAGTCTGCAAATGTGAGTATGCAAGTCTCCATTTTCTACATTATGAGAATTTTAATGTGTGAAGTCTCTCATCACATTACTGGTGTTCCCAGCCAAACAATCCTGTTACTCCTGGTGGCCCTGCTTACATTTTTTCTTAGCATTTTCATCAGAGAGAAGCATACAGCCGAAGCCTATGACAATACTAATTAATAATAATAATAGTCAAGGGGATTCCCTGGTGGCACAGTGGTTGAGAATCTGCCTGCCGGTGCAGGGGACACGGGTTCGAGCCCTGGTCTGGGAGGATCCCACATGCCGCGGAGCGACTGGGCCCGTGAGCCACAATTGCTGAGCCTGCGCGTCTGGAGCCTGTGCTCCGCAACAAGAGAGGCTGCGATAGTGAGAGGCCCGCGCACCGCGATGAAGAGTGGCCCCCACTTGCCGCAACTGGAGAAAGCCCTCACGCAGAAACGAAGACCCAACACAGCCATAAATAAATAAATAAATAAATAAAATATTAAAAAATAATAATAATAATAGTCAAGAGCAAACACTCACGGAGCACTATGTGCAGACACTATTCTAAACACATGCATTGATCCATTTAGCTTTCATGTTCACCCACTAGGATAGGTTCTTTTATTATCTCCATTTTACAGATGAGAACACTGAGGCACTGGGAGATTAACTTCCTATGATGGTTGCTTTTATGTGTCAACTTGGCTGGGCCATGGTGCCCAGATATTTGGTCAAACATTATTCTGGATGTTTCTATGAGGGTGTTTTTGGATGAGATTTACATTTAAAGCAGTGCACTTTGAGCAAAGCAGATTGCCCTCAATAATGCTGGGTGGGCCTCATCCAATCAGTTGAAGGCCTGAAAAGAACGAAAAGCTAACCTCTCTCTAAGCAAGAAGAAATTCTACCAGCAGACTTGCCTGTGGACTCCATCTGCAGCATTGGCTCTTCCTGGTTCACTAACAGACTGCCTTTGGATTTGAAGTGCAACTCTTTCCTGTGTCTCCGGCCTGTTGGCCTCCCCCATCAGATTCTGGACTTGCCAACCCTCCACAATCACGTAAGTCAATTGCTTAAAATAAATCTCTTTCTACATATGTATCACATCCTACTGGTTCTGTTTCTCTGGAGAACCCCAACTAATACACTTGCCTAAGGTTATATACCCAGTAAATGGCAGAACTGGCTTTCAATCCTGCAGTCTGGTGCCGAAATCCGTACTCTTGATGGGAACTGTCCTGTTAGCCCTTGTCAGTGCAGCTGGTAACCTCTATTCTTATGGTAGTAGGTTTTTCCCACTTCTTCAAATTAAATGACCATATTGGTTAAGATAATGCAAATTGCCTAAGAAGCTAGCTGCCATAATAAACAAACCCCAAATTTCAGAGGCCAACCACAATAGACATTTACTTCTTACATCTATCTGTAGCCATTTGACAGGGGCCATCCTGGTTGCTAGGTGACCTTCCTACACACACTCATTCAAGGGACCCAGCTGCTTGAGGCTCTGCCATTTTCAACACGTAGGTTCCAAGGTCACCCTGGGGCTTGACTCCACTCCAGTTAGCCAGAAGGGGAAAGGAACATGGTAGATCATGCATGAGAATTTTTATAATCACTATTGTTAAGGAATTTTTTGTTAAAACAATTTGGCAAGCAGTTTAAATTCTGTTATTCTGAAATTATTTTATGTGCATGTGTGTTGCTCATTCATTGTTCATTTTAAAGAATGTAATTCTTTAAGATGACATTTATAAAGCACATTTTAGGGCTTCCCTGGTGGCGCAGTGGTTGAGAGTCTGCCTGCTGATGCAGGGGACACGGGTTCGATCCCTGGTCCGGGAAGATCTCACATGCCGCGGAGCGACTAGGCCCGTGAGCCACAATTGCTGAGCCTGCGCATCTGGAGCCTGTGCTCCACAACAAGAGAGGCCGCGATAGTGAGAGGCCCGCGCACCGCGATGAAGAGTGGCCCCCACTTGCCGCAACTAGAGAAAGCCCTCGCACAGAAACGAAGACCCAACACAGCCATAAATTAATTAATTAATTATTTTTTAAAAAGCACATTTTAAAGTTGCTCATTTTGCTTTCATTTTATTTCAAAATCCTTAAATTAACAGGGTGTAAAGTGAGAGGCAGGTGTATTTCTTAATGAATCAACCAAATTGAGTAGAAGGGTTGTTTACATAGAGGATATTATGAGAGAAGGTTGGAGGTAAAGTTGGGACAGGATTATGGAGGGCCTTGAATGCCAGGCTAAGCGGCTTGGACTTTTTCCTTTGAGAGATCTCAAATTCTTGCTCCTTCTCCTCTGCACTAACAGCCCTTATTCTCTACACTAACTAATCATAGGTGATGTTCACCAGCACACTTGAGTGTGATAATATTTAACTCATCATTTGTTTTTCATTGCCTCTCCTCCCTCCACACCCATTGCCTGGATAAACTCTATGCATCTCAAGGGCAGGACCATGACTTACACTCTTATTAATGCTGCACAAGCCTAGCAGAGCATCTCATATGTGAAGTTAAGGACTACATTCTGTAGAAATTCAAGAGATGTCCCTACACCTTCAAATACCCCACAAATTGGTGAATGTAACTATGCATATAATTTTCTCCCAAAACGCAATATATTCTAACTGAAAAATATGAATGATGTCTTGCGGCTTCTAATGACTTTATAAACTACCATGTTCTGGTTGGGGTTCTCACCAAAATGACTTACCCAATTATGCTCCCTGGCTTGGGGATTGCATCCTTTAACTGTTTTCACATCATAAAGCCAAGCTGCCATCACATTTGGCATTCTGTTCTTTGAAATGTCTATTATTAGGTGGGGAATCTCTATTTCTCAGGCCTCTTTATTTTCCTTTCACTTCTATCACTAAGACTAGCAGTCAGCTGATATTTTTTAGCACTTTTTTGGGGGAGCAAAGCATTTTTAAAAAATTACATCAAAAATTCATTGCATAAGGAATGACTAGTAGAGAACAAAATCTTATTTGTGCTGGTAGTCAGCTAGGATCACTCACTAGCTGAGAAACTCTCTCCCACCCACGAGCCTGGGACTCAAATTCATGGCTCAGCAAAATTATAAATGACCATACATCATGGATCTGGGATTTGCAAATAATCAAAACCATGTGTGCTGACTCTAGAGATGGTAAGTGTCTAGGATATAATAGTAAACGTGACAATAGCACTGATACCACTAGTTACCAAGCTGTGTGACTGTGTGTGTGTCAAACTGGATATATGTCTGTATGAATACATTTGCATACAACGTGAGTGTGGGCATGTGTGTATTTTCAAGTTCTTCATTGCTACGTAACAAGCTACCTCAAACAGTGGCTTGAAACAATAACCATCATTTCTTCTCTCACTCAGTTCTGGGACTGACTGAGCTCAGCTGGGTGATTCTCACTTGGCTCCACGGCTGCGGTCAGCTTGTGAGTGGAGCTGGAATCATCTCAAAGACCTCTTCACACACATGTCTGGGGCTTGGACTGGGAACACCCAAAAGAGCTGGGAGCTAGGGCTGGAAGATAGGCAGCTCCTTGGGCATCTCTATTTCTATTTGGTTTCTCCATGTGGTCATTCTAGTATGGTGGCCTCAGTGTAGCTGGACTTTTACATGGCAGCTCAGAACTCCAAAAGCATGGGTTCAAGGAGAGAGAGACAGAGACAGAGACAGAGACAGAGAGAAACTCTAGCAAGATGGGTGCTATGCTCTTACAAAATCCCATGCACATAATCATGTACGTCTTATTGCCTTTGCCACCTTCCATTGATTAGGAGCTTGTCACAAGCCCCACCCACACTTGTGGGAGGGGAGTGACACAAAGGTATGAATACCAGGAGGGAGGGATCATGGGGTCCCCCTAAAGGCTGTCTGCCACATGTAATGAAATTAAGCAGCGTGTTCCAAATCACATAGCTAGTAAGCCCCACAAATAGGATTTGACCCCCGGTGGTCTGACTCCAGAGTCCCCATTCTCAATTATCATACTAGAGGGACACTTGGTAGGAGTGTATATTTTCAATTGTCATAATCCTCTTTTTAAATGAATACATTCTCCTGTGCATCCTCAGTTAGTAAGAAACTAAGCTGACAGAATCATGCTCCTGAGTCTGCAAAGTTGAAGACCAGCCCCCAGGACATGGTAACTTCATGCAGGTAATGCCACACCCATCAATAAGGCTTCCTTGGTGGCACCTGCTCCATGCTGATACCTTCAGGTCATAATTATATACCTAATATATTTGTATAAACAGAGAAAGAGAGCTTGTCAGAAGACCATACATTTCCTTGGAACATCTTCAGGCCAGATGGCACGTGGGCAGGAACAAATGGGTAATGTTGCAATGGAAGCAACTGGGGGAAAGTCCTGTAGATGCTGGGACTTCAGCCTTGGGAAGGACTCCAGCAGCAGCTGATTCTCTACCATACAACGGGCTGAAAAAAACACATCTCTGTAAAAATAAAGAAAAGCCTAACCGAGTGCAGCTGCCATCCTTCCAATAATTAGATTCGGAGGATTATGCTGAGATGAATGGAAGATATCATATGGTCACTGCTAGAAATATTTGCCATCTTTGTCTAACTGCACTACCAGATACTAGACTTCTTAGCGGACCCACATATGTTTGTTTTTAATTAAAATGTGCTGAATGAACCGTTAGCTACACTGAAATAATGAAGAAAAGCAACACAAGACAAATCGGCTAATTGACAACTCCAAACATTCTATTTTATACCCTTCAGTTATGTTAATGGAGAGTTCCAATATGTTCTAGTTGAAATAATAATTACACAGCGCAGTTACATAATAACCTAAGAGGTAGATAAAAATGTTATAAATAACTACAGCAGCAAAACCCACAAATGGGTCAAAGGATCACAAATTCATTTACTCAGTCTTTATTCCAACAAGTACATGCTGAGTGTATATTGCTTATTATGTGTCAGGCTCTCATAGGTTAATGCTTATGATGAAATATTCCTAGTGTTTTCAAATACACATTTTTGTTTAAGCCAGCACGTTCTGTGAGTATCGAGGTGCTATGCAGGGTACCTCTCCAACCACATGATGAAACAAAACAGCAAGCAACTCTTGAAAAGGAGAGACCATAATTTTAAGACATTTCAAAAGCTAGTTTATATGAAGGCAGAGAATCTGGCCAAGATCTTGACAAATTACATTTTATTCAGTGCACAAGAAACTAGCACAGCTGCCTGAAGGAAAATGTGTCCTGGGATAGTGTACACAGAGCAAGGCCAAAGGGCAGCCATATTCCAAGTAGACCGTAAACAGGGGATTGATTGGAAGCCTTTCCAAAGATCGTGGCAGAATTTCAGCTGTGCGATAACCAGAATTCTGGCCAAAATTGGGAGTGATGGAAACCGTCACATATCTTTGGATATTTTGTAGAGATTAATCCCTTGGCTGGGTCGTCTCTGATGAATGAAGGAGAATAATTCAGAGTCAGTCACAGAACACTCTTGCTCTTAACTGGAGGGGCAGGATATCAATGAGGTAAATTAACTCCAGGGCATTAAAGTTTATTTACAACTAAACTGCAAAGCCTCCATCTCATCCATATTCAATCAGAGAAAATTGTGGCTCATCCAAGGCAAGACATGAGCCAAATTTGGGGCGAGGCGAAGGGTGACATCATCTGAAAGGGCTGGAAATGAAGTGCAAATTTGAATATCATCTGTATATAAGTGATAATTAAAGCTGTGAGACGCAATGTGCGCCAACAGAGAAAGTCAATACAAATGAGGAAAACAGTGTCCCAAGGTACATGGTACTTCTGAAATGGAGATTTTTTAAAAAATAAGGTAGTGGGGACAAGATTTTCTTTCCTCTTGAATGATCTCAAGACAAATACAGGTCACTCGTGAGAAAGACACTCATCTTCTTGCAGAGAGTCACTCAATCACTTGATAAAGTAGAGGAGTTTTCCTGTAAGATTTACATTCCAAGGAAATAAGTTACTTCATTTAGTTTAAGGAAGACCATTCTCTCTCCCCAAATAGATCATTTGGGTAAATAATAACAATGAGAATCACCCATTCAAGCTGACATTTGCTTGTCCTTTTCAAGTTCAGTATTATATTTGGGCAGGAAACACAAGTTGCTTTATCTGGGTGTTAGGTGATTTCATTCATGCAATGAAGAAATAGTTTCTCTTTTCCTAGCTCTGTCTGAACACTGTAACAGTAGCATAACTAAAGGAAATGAAACATGAGTCAAATGAAATGGAGACTAGTTCATAAGGAATTATTCATTACGAAAATGGCAGCTTTTGCCCTAATCATCCCTCTAGAGATCTATGACTTAGGGCTCTCTTTTTCCCTCTCTCTCTCTTTTTTTTTTTTTTTTTTTTGGACTACCAGCTCTCCAGGTCATAGTATCTTCCAAACAACCTGTTCCTCAGTAGCATGGGCTGAGTGTGGAGTGACCCTCACCCTGAGTAATGGGTGTTATGGGATGAATTGCATCCCCCCACATTTCCCGTGTTGAAGTCCTAACTCCCAGTACCTCAGAACATGACTGTGCCTGAAGACAGGGTCTTTAAAGAGGTAATTAACTAAAATGAGGTCATCAGGGTGGGCTGTAATCCAATATATGACTGCTATCCTTATAAGAAGAGGAAATTTGGACACAGACACGCACATAGGGATGACCATGTGAAGACACAGGGAGAAGGTGGCCGTCTACAAGCCAAGGAGAGAGGCCTCAGAGGAAACCAACCCTGCCGACACCTTGACTTCAGACTTCTAGTCTCCAGAGTTGTGAGAAAATACATTTCTGCTGTTTAAGCCTCCCCAGACCATGGTACTCTTTGTTATGGCAGCCTGAGCTCACCAATACAATGGGACAAAAGAAGTAGGGCCAAGGATACGACGTATTTTCCATGGAAGATCCTTACCCTGAACCTTTTCTCTCATTCTAATAGACCTACCTCATAGATTTGTTTGTTCTGTCATCATAAGCAACAACAAAAACAAAATTTATTTTACTTCTCTGAGCTTGAGTCTCCTCATTTCAAAACTGGGATGAAAAGTCTCGAATTATTGCTCTGGAAGTAGATTTTCTTTTTTTTTTTTTTTTATACATTTACTTACTTATTTATTTTTGGCTGCATTGGGTCTTTGTTGCTGTGCGCAGGTTTTCTCTAGTTGCGGCGAGCGGGGGCTACTCTTCGTTGCAGTGTGCAGGCTTCTCATTGCGGTGGCTTCTCTTGTTGCGGAGCATGGGTTCTAGGCATGCGGGCTTCAGTAGTTGTGGCATGTAGGCTCAGTAGTTGTGGCTCACGGGCTTAGTTGCTCTGCAGCATGTGGGATCTTCCCAGACCAGGGCTCAAACCCATGTCCCCTGCATTGGCAGGCGGATTCTTAACCACTGTGCCACCAGGGAAGTCCCCTAGATTTTCAACAAATTAACACGAACTTGTCTCTTTCCCCTCTTCCATTCCCTATACAGTCATAAAATACTATGGCTTCCCAAGTATTTTTTTCATCAAAATATCCTATTAAGGTTTGAATTTAGTCTGGTTTAATCACTCACTATGTGACTTTGGACAAGTTACTGAAACTTACTGTTCCTCATAACCTGCTTCACAAGGTTATGAAAATGAAAATTCAAGTGACAATTATTTAAGCCTTCTAGCAGAGTGCCTGGTACATGGTAGGAGTTCCGTGAAGGTTGCTTTCCTCCTTCTAAAAGCATGAGCCTGTTATCCACCAGCGGAGAAATGTTTATTGCATTTGATATTATACTTGTTTTATTTATTTATGCCCCTCTTCACTCTAAAAGGAACTTATCACTTCAGGAAAATATCTCCAGGATAAATTAGTCTTCATAAGAGAAAAACAGTATGGGGTGGTAGACAAGGCCATGGACCACCTTCTTATAATGAACTCAAAAGGAAGTTCAGAGGGCTGATCCTTAAAGCATCCTGTAGTTTCATGACCTCAAAATGCAGTGGGAAGGAGTAACGCTTTGCTAGGGAGGTAGAGGTGAAATGAAGTCCTGCTTTGCAGCTCCTTTATGGTTGGACTTCACCCCAAAATAAATGTAAAGTATCTTTAGGAATGGATGAGTTGGTCTTCCCTTTTGCTTTTTTAACCTCTTTAAAAATTTAAATATATAAAAACTACAAAGAATATAACAACCAAACTCCCATATTTTACTACCTAGAATTAGAAACCATTCACATCTCACCATATTTGCTTCCAGTATTTTTTATTTTTTTTAATCGGGATAGAGTTGCTTTACAATGTTGTGCTAGTTTGTGCTGTACAGCAAAGTGAATCAGCTACATGTATACATATATCCCCTCTTTTTTGGATTTCCTTCCCATTTAGGTCTCCACAGAGCATTGAATAGAGTTCCCTGTGCTATACAGCAGGTTCTCATTAGTTATCTATTTTATACATATTAGTGTACATATGTCAATCCCTATCTCCCAGTTCATCCCACCCCCTTTTCCCCCCTTGGTGTCCATACATTTGTTCTCTATGTCCGCTTCCAATATTTTTTAAAGAAATAAAGTACTACATATAGCTAAAGTCACGTTTAACCAACTGATATGGAAGCAACCTCCAGTGCATTTGAACTGATCCTTCCAGAACACTGAAATGTTTATACATATACAAAAGATATTTGTGTAGGTTTGTGTGTGTGTTTCATGCCCATAGTGGTGAGTGGTGGCATATGGTACATACTATTTTGCTAATCAACATAGATTTTGCAACTATTTTTCAACTCCACATTGTTTTCTGAGTTGAAGCTGCATTGTTAGATGTGTATCTCACCCATTCCTCATGGGGGCTGTTTTGTGGGATGGATTGTGTGCCCCCAAAATTCGTATGTTAAAGTCCTAACCCTCAGTGCCTCAGAATGTGACTATTTGGACATAGGGTCTTTAAAGAGATAATTAGGTTAAAATGGGGCCATTAGGGTGGGCCCTGATCTAATATGATTAGCCCTTATGGAAGAGGAGATTAGGACACGGACACACAGAAAGAAGACCATGTAAGAACACAGAGTGAATACAGCCATCTGTAAGCCAAGGAGAGAGGCCTCAGAAGAAACCAACCCTGCTGACACCTGGATCTCAGACTTCTAGGCTCCAGAATTGTGAGAAAATAGATTTCTACTTTCTGTTTAAGCCACCTGATCTGTGGTATTTTGTCATGGCAGCCCGAGCAAACTAATACAGGCAGCAAGTATTCCACAGAATAACAGCCTACAGTGTTTTTAGCCATTCCCCTAGTGGTGGACATGTAGATGGAAAAGCATAAATACGCATCCTTGAACATGGCTCCTTGTGCAGGAGTATCTCTAGAGTAATACCTAGAAAGGAAATTGCTGGGTTATACAGGAGGCACATTTTCAAACTTTCAAGATGCTGTCAAATTGCTCTCTGAAGCATGTGTCAATTTACAGTCCCACTGACAGTGAATGAGAGGACCAGTTAATTCCCTCACATCTTAGCCAACATTTAATATCCTCAGACTTAAAAATTTTGTGCCAATATGATTGGCAAAAAAAGTGTTTTCTTAATTGCACTTCCCTAATTATATATGAAGTTGACTATCTTTTCATACGTGCATTGCCCATTCTTATTTCTTCTTCTATAAATTCTCAGTTCATATCCTTTGCATGTTTTCACTTTGGGTTGTATGTCTTTTTCTACCTGACTTGTGGGAATTATATACATTTTAGATAATAATCTTCTGTCTGCTATATAAATCCAGTTTACAAACTGTTTTATAAATCCTTCTCCCAGGCTACCACTTGTCTTTTAATCTTGTTCATGGTGCTATTTTGACAAAAGTTTTCTAATTAGGTGTAATCAGGTGTACCTCTATTTATAGTTTGTCTTTTTTGTGTCATCTAAAAAAAAAAAAAACCTTTCCTCTCCAAAATTCATAATTTATTTTCTCACAATTCTGGTTTTTTCTTATGTTTTCTTCTAATAGTTCTAGAGCATTTTCACCATGTTTAGATCTTCAGTATATCTTTAATTTATTTCTGTGATTGGGATAGGTAAGACTTTCTAATTATTTCCCCTGTGAGAGTCAACTGTCCCAACACCATCTACTGAAATAGCAGATAGTTACTCTAAAAAAAAATCTCAGTAAAGCACCCACAGACCGTCTCATTTTAAGTAGTGTAATTTTCTGATAACTCCTCCAAAATGTATTAGGAGGAAAATGTGCCCCTAGGTAAGTAAATAAGCTGACCTAAATGGGTATTTGGATATGAGCCAAGCAAATGCTAGAAGTTGTCTGCCAAAAGTGGTTTTGATGTTGGAAGGGTTGATGTCAAGCCCTTCTTCCTGACAGTCACTGCATAGTGGGACCAGGTGTCTCTCCGAGGCCATTCTGAGTGTGTAATGATTAAACCATCAGTGGCATTTAGTAGGCTTGTCCTTCCATTGTCCCTGGCAAGGGGATGTGCCTCCTGCCCACCAGAGCAGTGACCCCTGCATGGAAACCTCTGGAAGGACACGCTGAAGCCAGCTACAGTATTGTCTCTGGAGATGGGGGATGCGTGTTTGCGGGGAGGCTGATTTTTTGACTGAATTCCCGCCTTTTTCTTTTGGACCATATGCGTGTATTACCCACTCAAAATAAGAATTTCTTTTTAAAGCCAAAAAAGAAAAAAAGGCAATATGTCACTAAGACACTAAGTAAAACCAGGAGAAAACATCCCTGTGCTATTCTGTCTAAAAAAAAGAAACATAGACTGATGAGAATTTTGGAGGGAAGTAATTCAAATAGAAATTACACTTCACCTTAATTATTTGAATAATTTAGACCATTGGTCTTCAGATATTTCTTGGCCACAAAAAACTTTGCTCAAACTAGACCTTTCTCGGGACTTCCTTGGTGGTCCAGTGGTTAAGAGTCCGCCTTCCAGTGCAGGGGATGCGGGTTCAATCCCTGGTTGGGGAACTAAGATCCCACATTCCGCGGGGCAACTAAGCCTGTGTGCCGCAACTAGAGAGCCTGTGTGCCACAACTACAGAGCCCACACACCACAACTAGAGAGAAGCCCACCTGCCACAATGAAGACCCGACCCAGCCAAAACAAAAACAAAAACAAAAAAAAAACAACTAGACCTTTCTCAGAAGACCAACATATAAAATCGATGAAAATAAAGCAGTCTTGTTTAAAATGAGGATCCCCACTGAGGGTCTTTGAGGGGGTTCTGTGGGACCCCCCCCCCGCCAGGGCTCTTTAAGAGTACACTGAAAAGCCTCCTTTAAAGTCAAGGCATTTGAGAATTAGAGATAAGTTATATAATTCTCTTTTTCACTTTCTTCATGTAGTAATTCTATTTCATCTCTGAAATTCACAGTGTTATGTGTTCGTAATTCTGTAAACATTTCTTGAGTACATCTACTGTTTTCCAGGCCCTGGGATAGGCACCCAGGAAGAGGAGGTGGCATGGAGATGGTGAGGCCTGAGAAAAAATTTGAAGTGTGAGGAGGAGACAGCTGAAAGTCAGGGAGGGCATGCCAGCCCCAGGAGACTGCAGGGGAAAGCAGCAAGGAAGCAGGCTGGCAGATTAGAGGCGTGGCGGGGCGGCACAGTGTGGGGAGATGCACAGGGCATTTGTTGGTGGTGGCAGGTGCTGAAACTGGAGAGGCGGGGAGGACTGAGTTACTATGTGCCTGGTGGACCTTTCTAAGTTTGGACTTGGAAGGCCACGAGGAAGCGATTGAAGGGTTTTAAGCAGGAGATTGATACAGTCATATTTGTGCTTTGGAAGGATCACTCTGGCCCAAGTGAGCATTGAAAGGGCACGTGATTAAGGCAGGGAGACTGGGTAGGAGATTGTTGCAGATATCCAGTGAAGAGATGCTGTTGGACTGACCTGAAGCCGAGCTACAGAGATGAAGCAGAAGGGGGCTGACTAAGACAAGATGAGCTGGATGGTGTACAGAGGAGGAAAACAGAAGTGTCTAGATGATTCCTGGAGTTTGTGTTTGTATAACCGAAATGGGTTGGACAACCAGTGCCATTCAACACAGCAAGAAAGATGGGAGAAAGGATGATGAGTTCCAGTGGGGGCAGGTCTTGTTTGAAGTACCTGTGAGATATCAAAGTGGAGATGCCCAGTAGGCAATCAGATATCTGGTCCTGAAGTTCAGAGGAGAGATCTGGGATGGAGGGAACGATTTGGGAGTCACCCTGAGCACGATGATAATGGTGGGTCAAGAAGGTAGTTAAAATCCTTGAGAGACTGGAAACAGTACAGAGAGTAGAGTCCCAGGAAGGCAGGGGAAGAGGACCCTAGGAAGTAGACTGAGTTGGCTCAGCAGAGAGGAAGAGAATCAGGGAGAGTGGGGTTCAGAGAAACAAGGGAGAAAGTTTTGAGATAAGGAGGATTTAATGAGGAGGTTCAAATGCTGTGCTGAGAAGAAGAAATGAAAGAATTGCGATGATGAGAGAAGTGTGAGCTGCCGTGAGGTGAACGCGCTTCATTATTCTGGGGAGCCGCACACAGAATGACCGGGTAGAGGATTATCAACTCTAACCGCACAGTAGAAACACCTGGGGACTTTTTTTGAAAATAATAAATCCTGGGTCATAGATTTCATTGGTCTGAGGTGGAGCCTGGGCCAGAATACATTTTTAAAGCTCCACAAGAGAGCCTGGTGTGTGGTCACGGTTGGGAACCACTGTCCCAGTTATGCCCTATTTGAGCCACAAAGGATTGAAACAGGCTCCGCTGGGAGAGGTCAGATGACTTTCACGTTGATCCGTGCTGTTGGGATGCACAGGAAATGGAGTCCAGCCAATTACAATGCATCTGTGTGGACCCATGTCTTTTTGGTAGGGACAGGTCCTGAAATCAGGGGAATACCAAAGATGAATCCTCCACTGCTGGTGAAGGGAATTTCGCTGGCTTTCCCAGAATGTAAGAGATCTGTCCCCAAATGAGGCCAAGTTTATACCCACCAAACGTCTTTCTGGTTAATAATTAAGCTTTACCTGGTAATTTAAAAATTACACGTATTTTTCAAAATTTGAAAGGAATGCATATATAAGGATAAAAAAAAATACTACAGCAGTAACGTTCTTTCCCCTCAGATCATCTCTACCCACAACTACAACCCAAAGCCAACCACTGGACCATTTCTGTTTATGTGTCTGGTGGTCACCCCATAACTGTAAATAATATGCTTACCTCTCTCTTTCCTAATTTATCAATACTGTACCTTACCTATCAACAACAGAAGGTGAAAGTTTACTTACTCTGCTTTTACTGCCCCTTCTCCCTTTCAAAGTTTGGTAGTCTCAGTATTATTTTTAATTCTTTTTTGGGTTACTTTTATAAAAGTATACTTTAATGTACTTAAAATTCTATTTCTCATTCCATGAACTTGACACAGTATTTCTTAACTCCACACAGTGTGAGATGAAGATACCAGCTCCCCCGCTTTCCTCTTTCAACTTCTGTCAGTTTGATCTATGCATTTCCATTGTTCTGATTGACAGCATTACATTCTGTTCTGTAACCATAAGTCCTCTCTGCTTGGTCTGCCGGTTAATTCTGAGTTGAAAACCAAAAAACTGCATTTAAATTATTTTGAGTAGGGCTTCCCTGGTGGCGCAGTGGTTAAGAATCCGCCTGCCAATGCAGGGGACACGGGTTCAAGCCCTGGTTTGGGAAGATCCCATGTGCCGCAGAGCAACTAAGCCCGTGCACCACAACTACTGAGCCTGCGCTCTAGAGCCCGCAAGCCACAACTACTGAGCCCACGTTTCACAACTACTGAAGCGCGCGCACCTAGAGCCCGTGCTCCACAACAAGAGAAGCCACTGCAATGTGAAGCCCGCGCAACGCAACGAAGAGTAGCCCCCACTCGCCACAACTACAGAAAGCCCGTGCGCAGCAACAAAGACCCAATGCAGCCAAAAATAAATTTAAAAACCAAATTATTTTGAGTAGGTAGATGCTGTTCCCTGGAGAGCCAAGGACTGTGTCGGCACCACATTTCTTCTTTTTGGGTCCAATGTCACAACTCTTGGGTGACTTAGGGAGAGTGTTCCCAGTAGCTTGGTCTGATTCTCTTTCATTACACTCCATCAATGACTCAAAATCATGGTTCATTTTAGTTTGCCTCTTTTTGGATCATGCTTTTCTTGTATCTCTTTTCCTAGACTTCTCTTTTTGCTTGTTGAGAAAAGAAACATATTCTGCCTTCATCATGTCACAAACATTTCTGGCATCTTACTCATCCCATCTCTGGAAGAAGAATAATTGAATGCCTTCAATTTTTCTTCTTACAGAGAGATTTCTTGGAGCCCAATTACTTCCTGTTTCAACTTGAACCTGGGAAAAGGGGTGTTAGAGATAAAGAACACAAATATTTTGATCACTGCAAAAGGATGGTCTCACTGTAAACAAATCAATTTGCTGTGTATTCATTAGTCTTGTCTGAATTTAGTTAGTGTGACCTTGTCATGGAGATGCCAATTATCTATGGACACATAAAGAAGATTCAGGTTCTGGGTCTCAGAGATTAAGTATCTGACCCTGAAGGTAGTCACTCAGCCACCCCAAGAGTCTCACCACAATCAGCCAAAATCCTTCAGTGCATTTGTAGTGGATGCTGTGATGTGTTGCCAAGACACCCAAAGGACTAAGGCACTCAGCCCCTTGCCTCAATTCAAGACATCTCTGAAGGGCCATCCCACGTTCAGAGTTCCCCATGGGATGGGCTGAGGCCTCTTTTGCAACTGCTTTGAACTTCAACTTCTTTTACTGTCCAATCTTTCCTTCACTCTCTTACAGGTGTTGTTCCTACAAGTGCTCCCCAATAAATATCTGTCTTGAAGTCTGCTTTCTGAGGAACCGTACCTACAATCCTACTTTTCTCTCATACATAAACAAACAATAATATAAACAACAAATATAAACAAACAAACAAGAAGGTTAATTTCTTACGGGGATATTGGGTTATTATGGGAGGGGGTTGTTTTCTAGGCAGGAGATGGGATGAGGGGTGGGATTCAGTTTCAGGAGAGGTAGGAGGGGTTGGGATCCAGGACATCAAGGGATGGGAACAGGAACTAAGCTTCATCAGAGACAGGAAGGGAGGACAGTGGGGCGCTGAAGATGTTTAAGGGGATTGGAATGGGGGAGCAAGTTGAGGACGTGGTAATGATGGCTGTGACTCTGAACTTGCTTGAGGAGAAGATCACTCTATCTCTAACTTCAGTTTTTCCTCCTGTTATACCTGTACCTAGAGACCCTGACCGGAGGCGGAGTGGGGGTGGGGAGATGGGATGGGCGTGGACCTGAACTCCTCCCCCATGATGGTGCCCTGTCTAGATACTGCCAATGCCCTCCCTCAGGAGTCTGGTCCCTCTCTTTGCCGTGCCCTCCATCTCTCCAGACATAGGCCAGGGCCCTCTTTGGATGAAAGAGATCCCCCATTAGATACCATCAGGGTCCTCTTTGGATGGAAGAGATATACCCACATCCCAGTACCAAGCCGTGGATGGGACTTTCAGTATCACTTCCTGCCTGGACCATTGCCTCACCTCCCCCCACCTCCCCATTAAATTGTTCAAATTGTACTTGAACTTGACATGCTTATCAGCTTCCCACCAATGATGAGGGTGAACAAAATCTTTTCCTCCCCACAAAGACTGATCTGGTAAAAACGAAATTCTGAGGGAATCCATATTTTTTTCATTCAAAATGAGAACTTGAATCCCAAGGGGAAACGTGCAGCCTTGTAGCTTAGATCACCAGCTTTGAGAGGGGAGGGACCTCTCAGCTCAGAGAACACGCACCACGGTCTCCGTCCCACTTCTTGCCAGCTGGGTGACTTGGGCCAATAACTTACTGTCTCTGACCCTCAGTTTCCACATCTGTAAAACTGTCATAAGAACAGCAGCTACCACGCGAAGCTTGGAAAAATTTTATGGAAAATTAAATGAGACAACCACGAAGATCTGCTGGCATACTGCCTAGCATGTGGTAAGCACAAAGTAAATGTTACCTATGATTGTGATTATGATTACTGAATTTTAAATATCAGTAGATTGGCACTGATTTTTAGTTGCTAAAATGCTACTACCCGGGCCTTTGTGAGAAGTAGCTGTACAGAGTCAGCTTTCTGTTTTATTCTGATATGTTGTCTAATCCCTTGTTTCTCCTTCCCCTTCGAGGTTCCAGTTGTGGAGGTCCCAGTATGCCTTAAATCCGAGGAGGTGTCACGTGTAAATCAAAATCAAGTCTGTTTCTCTTTGGTAAATACTTACACTGCCCCACGCAAATGCCTGCCTACTCTATGTGGCAGATTCATCTTTTCAAACTGTCAACACGGAGATTGGTCTGTCAGCCCACACACATCCACGGCGTGGATGTCACATCTTGGGTGGTACTCAAAGGCCTGATCAGGTGGAGAACTTGTCCTTTGGGGACAAGGTTGCATTCCCCCTCTACCTGCTCTTTCTTTCCTACACGTGGATTTCTTTCTGTCATCTTATTTTCTCTTTGTCATTTTTGCTTTCTTTTTCTACACAAGTGTGTGTGTGTTTACATATTAAATAAGTAACATATGCTTAATTTAGAAAACACAGAAAAGCAAAGAGACGGGGGGAAAGTGTAATCCCACCGCCTTGGGTGTGTACCCTTCCAGAACACCTAGACATGCATACAATTTTTGTTTCCATGAAAATAAAATCATATAGGCTAGACCAATGGTTCTCCAACAGGGAGATTTCTGTCCTCCTCTCAGAGGACATTTAGCAACGTCTGGAGACATTTCGGTTGTCAAAACTGAGGCAAGTGGTGCTACTGGCGTCTAGGGTAGAGGCCAGGGATGCCGTTACACATCCTACAACGCACAGGCCAGTCCCACAGCAACTGACTGTCTAGCCCCAAAGGTCAAGAGGGCCAAGGTTAAGGAACACTGGTCTGGACCAGGGTTCGGCAGATTAAAGCCCCTGCTGGTTAGCTGCCTTTTTTTATAAATAAACTTTTATTGGAACACAAGACATCCATCCATTTACATGTTTTCTCTGGCTGCTTTTGCCTTAAACAGCAGCTGCGTAGTTGTTACAGAGACTGTGTGGACTGCAAAGCCTAAAATAGATGTGAACCACACATGAAATTTTAAGTTTTTCTGGTACCCAGAGTTTTTTAAAGTACAAAGACAACTCAATAGCGAAAGAAACAACCTGACTAAAAAATGGACCAGGGATCTGAATAGACATTTTTCCAAAGAAGACATAAAAATAACCAACAGGGATGTGAAAATGTGCTTGACGTTAATCATCAGGGAAATGCAAATCAAAACCACAATGAGATATCACCTCACACCTGTTAGGATAGCTATAATGAAAAGGCAAAGCTAAGTGTTGGTGAGGGTGTGGAGAAAAGGAAACCCTTGTGCCCTGTTAGTGGGCATGAAATTGATGCAGCCACTATGGAAAACAGTATGGAGGTTCCTCAAAAAGTTAAAAATAGAACTACCATATGATCCAGCAATCCCTCTTCTAAACTTATGTAATAGGAAATGAAATCATTGGTACTTCAAGGAGATATCTGTGCTCTCACGTTCATTGCAGCATTATTCACGATAGCCAAAATATGGAAGCAATCCAAATGTCCATTGACAGATGAATGGATAAAGAAATTGTAGTATATATAAACAATGGACTATTATCCAGCCTTAAAAAAATGAGACCTTGCCATTTGAAACAACATGGATGAACCTGGAAGACATTTTGCTAAGTGAAATAATCCAGACCCCAAAAGAAAAATACTGCACAATCTTATTTATGTGCGGAATCTAAAAGAAGTCAAATACATAGATGCAGGGAGTAGAATGGTAGTTACCAAGGGTGGGGAGATGGGGGAAATGGGGAGATGTCGGTGAGAGGGTACAAAGTTGCAGTTGTGTAGGATGAATGAAGTTAGAGATCTAATGTACAGTATGATGACTATAGTTAATAATGCTGTACTGTGTACTGGAAATTTGTTAAGAGAATAGATTTGTACTTTCATCACACAAAGAAATTATGTGAGGAGATGGATACGTTAATTAGCTTGACTGTAGTAATTTCACTCTGTATATGTATCAAAACATTATGTTGTATACCTTAAACATATACAATTGTTCTTTTTAAAAATAAAAGTAAATATATATTTAAAATGTACCAAGAGGCAGGTGAAATAAATTTGAATAGCATGTCCAAAATATTATCATTTCAACATTGCAATCAATGTAAAAATTATTAATGAGATAGTCTATATTCCTTTTTTATCCATACTAAGCCTTTACTTACAGCACATCTCAATTCAGACTAGCCACATTTCAAGTGCTTATGTGGCTCGTGGCGACTGTACCAGACAACACAGGACTGCACTATTACAAGCTACACCATTTACTTAATATAAAGGTCCTTTCATGTCCATGCTACATTTTTATATCACTTTTAAATGGCTCAATTTACTTAAAAGATCCCCATCTTTTGGATATTTATATTGCTTCCTAGTTTCATAATTATAAACCATGCTGCCATCAACATTCTTACATTAAAACTTTATACCCCATCTTTAATTATTTCCTTAGGATAAATTCCCACATGTGGGTCAAAGAACACACATCTGTGCTCAAATTTTTAAGCCTTTTAAAATATATTGTTTAATAATAATACCTCTCCTGACAAGGTTGTTATGAGGATTAAGTGAGCTAGCACATGTAAACCAATTTCATTAATTCAAGTAAGGTTAATAAGACTTCAAATAGTAGTGTCTTGCACATAAAAGCATTCTATAAATGTCATCTATTATTATTACTAGTACTACGTCTGAATCCATCTCCAGCACTGTTATACTAATTTATACCCCAGTTAACAATGTCCACGAACGCCTGATTGCAGTGCTCTCTCTCCAATACAATTATATTTATAGCTCTTACAAGTTTCATATGCAAAAGTGGCTTCTTGTTATAGTTCGTTTAACCTGACTGTAGTTCATTGGTTTTCTTAGAATTAGTTTTTCTTGGATAGACCTGTCACAACCTCAGTCTATATCCATGTATCTACCGATACTATATAAAATAGTTCAACTATATAGATACACATATATCTAGTTGGACTATTTCATTGAACTGTGTAGGACAATAAATGACCATTTGTATCAGTCAGCTTTCATTTGGTTATGTTGTTGTAACAAACAACCCTAACATTTCAGGGGCTTACAACAACAAATATGTATTTCTCACTCTCAGTCCATGTGAGAACCTGGGCTGAAAGAGCAGTGCCTATTGGGGTTATGCCTTTCTAATGGCAGACAGAGAAGAACAAATGATCAAGAGTAAGAGTGAAGTCTGCTATAACCTCTACCCTTACCTGTCACTCAATCTCTCCTGCTCGCATCTCATTTTGCCCATGACAAAGCAAGTCATGGCACCAAGCCCAATATCAAGGGAGTGGAGAAGTATGCTCCAACCATAAGACACACTGCAAGTCACATGGCAATGGGTGGGGATTGAAAGGGTGAGCAAACGATTGAGGACTAATATGATCCACCTCACCAGTCAAATCAATCCAGTTAAGTTAAACTGGTTATGTGGTTCCACCCAACTGAAGTCAGGAATCCTTTAGGACTCACTGTAGTCCCACAGGAGTGTTGTGGTCCCTGCCCCCTAAGGGGACAGATAACAGATGCTGAGCTTCTGAACTGCTTCCAAGGTGCTCTAAGGACAAACTGATCCAGAGGGACTAAGCTTAAAGCAAATATGGCTACATCTCCACTCCCTGCATGAAGGTACAATCAATGAAAAGAGCTTTGTACCTAAAGAAATCATTTCATCATCAGACAACTAGGAAATGATAAATCCCTGGATGATCTTGCAGCCATCAAACAAACTAAAGGTACCTCGATTCTCTAGGAAAGACGGTATGGCAGTCTCCTTAGAACAGGGGAGAGTGGTGTTCATATCCTGGCTGCATCACCTGTATGATCAATAGTTGCTATCATCATCATCATCACCATCATCACTGCCACAACCACCACCTTTTAAGGTCCAGCCAGCTGCCATACTCCTGAAGCCAGCCAATAGCACCCCGGTTGGCCAAAGGGGCATCTCCATCCCAGATAACTGACCCCTGTCCTAAAGAAATGAGCCACAGGCTCTGGTTGCCTGATTAATTGGAAAATCACTAAGCTATTTGAAACTGCATAAAAATGTATTTGTAAAATCCTAACACTAGATAGTTTCGGAAATAATAAGTGTGTAGTAAAATTACAAGCCTATTCCACTGCAAACGTAAAAGAAAGCATTCCAGGAATATGAAAAACGAAAAGGAGAAATGCCTGTTTCCTATGGTAAGTCACTTCATATCTGAATCATTTATTTGTATAACAAGCCCTTCTGGACTGATTAAGGGAACTGCCAATTACACTCACCATCCTTTCTTCAGGTTACAGAGAAGCACGACGTTTCTTCTTGCTTTACATGAGAGTGCCTGGGCTGGAGATGTGTGTCCTGGCAACCAGACTCTTCCCCATGTTTGTCCACCTCTGCAAGGATTCAGTGCTCAAAGGGAAGCACTTCTCATCCCGAACCAATGGCAGAGGAAAGAAAAACAACAGGATCCTTTCCATCCCACAGTGCTACTGAGCTTGCCTGAGCCTTTGAAAATGGTCAGAAAAGAAAGCACAGTATTTTCTTCTTTATGCATTTTTAAGCTCTAAGTCTTTCAAGGCCCAGTTCAAATCCCACCTCTGCTGTGAAGCCTTTCCAAATTCCCCCCAGTGAGCATGATTTTCCATCCTCTGAACCCCAACTTATATTTCCTGACTTTACCCCCATCTTCGGCACTGTCTTCACTCCTGGTAATGTTGGTTAACTTCTCAAGTAAACTGTTGCAGGTAGTGATTTTACAGATTCATTCCAATCTCCTTCTGGGGTTCAGAGCAATGAGTTCAGGGGTGAGCCTGTGATCCCAGCAGGACCATCCAGCATTTGTTCTGCATAATTAAAAACATATGTTGGAAGAGAGAAGCTCCTGTCTTCTCCTGGGTCATGAGCTATAAGGAGATTTTAAGCCTGGAATTTCTGAAGGCCATCTTCCCTGGACTTCTGCAGAAAGCCCAGACTGAGAGATGGAGAGCCCTAATGACATCGTTTGAACCCCTAGATCCAGCTATGCCTGAAATTCTTACCCCAGACTTCCCAATTACGTGAGCAAATATACTCGTTTTGCTGCTTCAGTGGATTTGAGTTGACTCTTATCTGCAACCTAAGTGACTAATCTGCTCACTCAGAACTCCTTAAAAAAAAGGATGCTTAAAGATTCTCTGGACCGCAAAGCCTCCAGAATCTTTCCGTCTTGCTGCTCTGCTCTTGTCCTTGCGCGGTTGAAGCTGACTGCCCCCACCTCTGGGTTCCAGCTGGAAACGGGTAGAGCACGCGGAGGAGTGCACAGCCAGTGTCTGAAGGCCCGGCTCGGGAGCTGGCACAACTACCTCCCTCAGAGCCCTGTGGTCAGTACTTAACATCACAGCTACACCGGCAGGGGCCTCTGGGACATGTAGTCCATCCAGGCAGCTGTGTGTCCAGCCATGACTCTTCCTGAAGGAAAGGACAGATGTGGATGCACAACTCTCCATCTAAAGCACACCAGCTGTTTGCAAATTAAAACAGTTGAAATGCCAAGTCTCCTTGAAGTGCATGCAAGGCTGGGAGTGAGGTGGGGAAAAGCCGCATCCTAAGTGAAAAGTGCTGGTGAGCTGAGCTCCACATGGTCCACCTCGGAGGTGTGTTACCAGGGCAACTGGGCTAAGCAGGAACTACATTTCCTAGCATGCCGCTCCCCATGTGGCTCCGCGCCGGGCTTGGCCACGAGAGAAGTGAGCATGAGGTCCAGAAGAGGGCGGTGAAGCAGCAGCCTTTACACGCTGAAGGTCGGTGCAGGGCACCGTGCATTGCCGCAGCTCTTCTGCTGCTCCCCTCTTGCAGGGGGCAGCGGCCTGCAGCCTCTCAGCCAATGCCCAGCCTCCTCTTTCAGATTTTCCAAGTCCTCGGCCAAGTGCAAGCGTAGCTGCACAGCACAGGGCGCCAGCAGCTTCTGTGGGTCACCCTGCATGGAGCTTGGACGCTGTGGGAGACAAACATGGGCTCCAGCCGGCCTCGCAGGTCCCAGCCTTTCTTTACCTTAACCTTGAGGTTTCTCAGCCTCAGCACTGATGCTGTTTTCAGCCAGATGATTCTTTGTTGTGTGGGGCTGTCCTGTGCATCGTGGGATGTCCTGTGCATCCCTGGCCTCTACCCGCTAGATGCCGGTAGCGACACTCAACGGCAGTTGTGAGAACCCAAGCTGTCTCTAGGCTTTGCTGAATGTCTCCTGGGGGTCAAATCACCCCGGGGTTGAGACCACTGTCGTCATATCCATGTTTCCTTCCCAATTTCCGGCCTTGTGACCTACAGCAACTTCAGGCCCACTTTCACACGCAGAGGCGAATGACTCAGAGACTCCTTGAGACCTCGCCGCCAGCTCCCACGGTCACAGTGTAACCCCACAGTCAGTCCCTTATCTCGTGTTCCTCAGGGCTGTTCCGCTCAGGGCTGCATTATGACGTTCATGCGCCCCTTCCTCTATAAAAAATAAAAGATGATATGCAAAGGCTATTTTGGTATAAAAACAAATACTATGTAGGCTGGATTTATTATTAGATATTCATTTTTATACTCATTTTAACTAAAATTAGAGCTTTTGTGGGCCCCTGCAAGGAAGGGGGAGCCCTAAGCATTGTGTCTTTGATAGAGGAGTTGGCCCTGGGCCTGCTTCTTCCCCCGGAGCCTAACAGGTGCTCTCACTTCCCACAATTATCTTCTTTGTAATCAGAACAAAAACACATGCAGCAGTGATTTGCTTCTTTCAAGACCAGCCTGAGTTCAGGGGAGGAACTCCAAGTACTCGAGGCTGCAGTCAATGGGAGCAGGGCAAAATTGGGCGAGGGCCCTCCACGAGTCTGCCTCTTAGCCCACTAGCTGGACCAACAGAAATGACGGATGCAATTTAGGGAATTCGGGGCAAAAGATGAGTGTGAAATAAAACTCCCTTTTAAAAGCACATCAAGGAAAACACGTGTGTCTCAAGGTGAAATTGTAGACATGTGTTTGCTATGTATTTTCCATTAGATTGTTAATAATCGGATATAAATCATCCAGTGCAATCAGATGGACCAATCCCGGGGTGCCTTTCCCCACCACTGACGGCTGTTTCTGATTAGCACGGAGCCCCCTGCCCTGACGAACAATGGTCTCTTCTCGGGCCCGTGGACGACAGGAAATTAAGCCATCAGGCATCTTGCCTATTATTCTCACGCTATCCTCAAGCTGTAAATCCATCAAATATGAAAGGCAGAAATATAAATGGGGGCCAAACAGGAGGAAGTTGGAGATGCAGTTTTATTCCACACGTCTCTCAGAAAGTTTGTCCACAAATGTTCAGTATTCACTCTGGAATTAAAATACCCACTTTACAGCAGATGTTTTATAGACGGGCACCACTGTAGATGGTAAGAAGTTCGTATCAGAGCACCAAATATCTCCTTTAGCAAGAACTCTGCTTTTATCTATGGAAATATCAGGAAATCATTTTGAGTCGAACAACCAAAATAAAGGCAGTGGAGTTTGAGATAAATGTTAGGAAAATTGCGTAAAACATTATATCAAAACCCTTGGCACTGTCAAAAAGATTTCTGAATCCAATGAGTAGCTGAAGAAGAGAATTCAATTGCATTTTTTCACTTTGTCTGCCAATTTTATAGCACTTCATTTAAAATGGAATCTCTAAAGAATCAATTCAAATTAGCTTTACAGTTTTCCCCCAAAGAATCTGCTTTAAAATAAATTGAATTGGAGCATGTGACATAATATGTGAGCATAAAATTCATGTTAACTAGTCCGACGGAAAAAAGTTCTCATAATAAGGAAACAAATAATCTGCACATGACTGAGCTAAAAATAGTCTTTAGACTGTCCGTTTCAAAATTGAACAAAAATAGGGAGAGTTGTTATAATAATGATATGGCACATTTCCTCCTAATGAAATGGCCTTGAATTCTGTAATAAATTACAGAAAGAGAATCCTCTGGGCAAAAAGAAAAATACCAGACATGAGTTGCTGTCATAAATAGAGCGACAGCAATGCAAATACCTTCCAGCTGGGACTGAGCAGCCTCTGCTGGAGGCTTCATTACTGAAGACAGGGCTGAGCTGGGGTGAACAATAGAGTGAAGATGATCCTTCATCATCTGTGGTCCCCTGTTTATAAAACAGCTTCTGCTGCTGTATTTGCTTTGTTCTGATCAGGTATATTGAGTATAAATATTTATCTGAAATCTCTTTATAAAGTTTATTAGGAGTCTTAGGCTCCTTGAGAATAGGGACAATAGCTTATGTGACTTGGTAACCACCCGTACCTATCACAGCATCTGACACGTGGTAGGAATCCCATACGTGTCTGAGGGAGGAACATAAGAATGAATAAATCAATGAATCAATTTAGCGTTAAAATCACATTAAACTTAGTTATTATACCTTTAAAAATTTTTTACAGTTAAGTTGGGAAATGTACTGTTAGTTTAATTAAGGAGGGGATAGTTGGGTTGTGGTGATTTTTTTTTTCCTCTGTTGAAATCAAGAAACAAATACTTAGGTTTATCACTGAATAAGGCTTGATGGAGATTCATTTTTTTTTAATTTAATTTTTTAATGTATTTTATTAAAGGACAGTTGATTTACAGTGTTGTGTTAGTTTCTGGTATACAGCAAAGTGATTCCATTATACATATATATAATAGTTTACATCTGCTAATCCCAAACTCCCACTCCATCCCCCCTCACCCTTCCTTGGCAACCACAAGTCTGCTCTCTATGTCTGTGAGTCTCTTTCTGTTTTGTAGATAAGTTCATCTGTGTCGTATTTTAGACTCCACATATGTGATATCATATGGTATTTGTTCTTTTTCTGACTTACTTCACTTAGTATGATAATCTCTACATCCATCCATGTTGCTGCAAATGGCATTATTCCATTCTTCTTTATGGCTGAGTAGTATTCCATTGTATATATGTACCACATCTTCTTTATCCATTCATCTGTTGATGGACATTTGGGTTGTTTCCATGTCTTGGCTATTGTGAATAGTGCTGCTATGAACATTGGCGTGCATGTATCTTTTTGAGATATAGTTTGGTCTGGATATAGGTCCAGGGTTGAAATTGCTGGATCATATGGCAACTCTATTTTTAGTTTTTTGAGGAATCTCCATACTGTTTTCCATAGTGGCTGCACCAGTTTACATTCCCACCAATAGTGTAGGAGGGTTCCCTTTCCTCCACACCCTCTCCAGCATTTGTTATTTGTAGACTTTTAAATGATGGCTATTCTGACCAGTGTGAGGTGGTACCTCGTAGATTTGATTTGCATTTTTCTAATAATTAGCGATGTTGAGCATCTTTTCATATGCCTATTGACCATTTGTATGTCTTCTTTGGAGAAATGTCTATTTAGGTATTGATGGAGATTCTTTACGGCCTTGCCTGAAAGTAACCATACATGAGAAGTTTATCTTAATGGGACCCAATATCTTGGAATTTAGCTATGTCTTGAAGTATGGGCCAGTCCCTCTTTCCACAACACCCATTTGAGCTTCCTTGCTTTTCCACCTTACCTATCCTTCCATTCTTCAATCCACCCATGCATCGGTCTATAGCCATCTATCTGATCATCTGTCCATCAAATACTTAGGGGTACAGTGATGAACAATAATAAGAGCTAACATTTATTGAGTACTTACTCTATGTCAAACACTGTTATTAACACTTTATGCTAATTAACTCATTTAATCATCCATCATACGCTTCTATGAAGGATGTACCATCATATTCCACACTTAACATTCAAAGCAACTCAGGTGCAGTGAGATGAAACATCCTGTCCAAGATCACATCACTAGGAAGTAGGGGAGTCAAGATTTGAACCCAGAGGGTCTGGCTCTAGAACTACCAGTCTGCTGCACTAATTAGGCAGAAATTCTCTTGACCTTCACAAACTTTATATTCTAGGGGAGAAACAGAATTTAAACACATAATTATGTAATTTTAACCGTTAACTGCTTTGAAGAAAAAGTATAGGTGTTACAAGAGTATGTAAAAGGGACATGTAGCCTAGTCTGAGGAATTCAGGAAGGCCTTGCTGCTGAGGAAGTTGACCCTTGGGTTGAGCCATGAAGGGTGGGTGGGTGGTGAAGCATAAGCAGGAAAGAGTGTTCAAGGCAGAACAGCATGTGCAGGGGAAAGAGGTATCTGTGCTGAGGACCCATGGGGCCTTTGGTGTCTACTGATGTCAATATGATCAAAAGTCAATTCTAACATGAGCCTCTTCTGATGCTCTCCATCCCACTGACTTGCACCTAGGTAACCCAGTTACAGAAGGCAGACATCTCCAGTTAAGGAGACAGCCTTGTCATCTTCTCCCTCACCCAGTGCCCAGCATATCCACTCTTGCCATCCAGTGCCACCAAATTTAACCCACTGTCCCCATTGATCTATCAGATCCACTTGTTTCTTTCTGATCCCACCCCACCTCCTGAATACAAGCCACTTTCATTTCTTGCTTGGATGTCTGCTGCATTCTCCTGTATCCAGCACTCTTCCAGAATGCACTCCAGAACCCCTCACATCCGTTGTCCACACTGCAGCCAGACTGATAATTTCCAAAGGCAAAGCTGGTCATTCCACCTCTGCCCTCACTAAAAACCTCCGATGGTCTCCCATTGCTCTCGAGAAAAAGACAAAATTCCCTGCCCTGGTTTAGAGGGCCCTGCATGGCCTGGCTGTCCCCACTGACAATGTCAGTGTCATCCTCGCCCCATGCCGTGTCTCACAGCTCCTCAGCCACCATGGTTGCCTCCCCTTGGTCTCTGCTCCCTGCCATGCCCCTCCCACCGGGAGGCTTGGCAGTGCCCTTCCCTCTTCCTGGAATGCCCTTCCCCTCCACTGTGTTTAGTTAGCTCTTAATCATCCTTTAGATTCCCATTTAATCCTCAGCAAGCCCACCCTATGTCTCTGCTTGGGTACCCAATAATATCTGACCTTTCCCCATTAACATCTCCGTCTGAACCAGATTACTCTCTGTTATGGCTGAATCGTGTCCCCCAAAATTCATATGTTGAAGCTCTAACTCCCAGTACTCCGAATGTGACTGTTTGGAGATAGGGCCTTTAAAGAGGTGATTAAGTTAAAATGAGGCTGTTAGGGTGGACCCTAATCCAATCCGACTGGTGTCCTTGTAAGAAGAGGAGATTTGGACACAGACATGCACGCACACAGAGGAAAGACCATGTGAGGACACGATGAGAAGTCTGCCATCTGCAAGCCAAGGACACAGGCCTCAGATGAAACTAAATCTGCTAAAACCTTGATCTTGGACTTCTAGTCTCCGGAAGTGTGAGGCAATAAATCCCTGCTTTTTAAGCCACCCGGTTTGCAGTATTTTGTTATGGCAGCCTGAGCAGACTAACCCTTTCTTTCATAGCAGCTGTCATAGTTAAAGTTAGTTGTCAAAATTAGTTGCAACTTAACTTTCATTTCATTATTTGATTGCTGTCTCCCTGATAAGAACGCAAGCTCTGTAAGGACAGGAACTGGGTCTGGTTTTGCCCACCATGGTATCGCCAGAACCTGGCACAGTGCCTGGCATATAGTAGGTGCTCAGTAAATACTTGGGGCATGAATGAATGGACAAGTAAAAACATATGAGTGAGTGGACGAACACACATGGAGAAGAAACAGTAATTACACAGTGGTTTTACCTTTGGAAAGATTCACTTTGGGCCTGGGCTGCGTCTGGAAGCAAGGGCACCTTGTCCTGGCTAATATGAGTATTAACATGCATTTATGTAATTTCACTAGATACAGCAAATTCCTGGAATTTCAAGCTTTTAGTCCCTCAGAGCAACACTGTTCAGTGAAATTTAATCTCATGGATTTTATTTTTAAAGAGGCAAATAACTCTCTCTAGGGTAAAAAAAAAGATAATTCTAAGAGACATAAATCCAATATCCTTGCAATTGGAAGAAAATATCTTGTTTGTATCAAACCATGATAAAAAAGGGCATGCTTGATTAACGGCATGCTTGATTTCCGCTTGGAAAATGTCCTTGCTGGTTTCCACGGGACAATGACACAGTGAGAGCAGCGTGGAATCACCACACAGGAGGGAGGGTGGGACACACGTGAGAATTTCTGTTGCAGTTTTAAGAGGAGTCTTCTTTTCTGAGAAACTCATTATTCACTTAATTATTCATTCTGTTTATTTACTGTAGAGTTATTACACATAAATATGGTGCAAATCCCTGGAATCCTCAAACACCAGATGCCAGTTTCCCTCTGCAGTCCCAAAAGACATAGCCAAGCCATCACTGTGAGAATTAAAACAACAACAACAACTAAAACCCAATTAAAATTGTGCCAGCATGTTCATTTCCAAAATAAAAACCCTGGGAATGAATAAGCTTTTAGTCACTCCCCTGACTGCTTCTGCAAAAGAACAAACACAAAAAACTTTAAACTAAAACTGGCATATAATTAGTATTTAAATCACAGTTACAATGAACCTCGTATCTGCACAGAAAGGGCATTGGCTGAGTCAACGTCGTATTATTTCTCCCATTTTCAAAAATCACGTGATTGAAGAAAATGGCATTTCGCTTTTCAGAATTTCTATGTGTCTGGCCAAAGCCCAACGATGGCGGAGGAAGAAGCCAAGATGGCGACGTGAAGTTCGGGGTCTTGGAATCCACAGGTTACACAACCTCTTCCTCCTCATGATGTGAGGGGGCCTCACACCCAGGTGCGTCTCATCCACCTGAGTATAAGACTGGGCACAGGAGGGGATGAACACGCAGCCCATGTTCTTGGAACAAAGGCCAACAGAGCACAGAGGAGGCCTGTCTCCTTCAAGAAACTGCTGGGAGTGCAGAGAGAACCACACGACTGAGGGCAGTGCAGGGCTGACCGCGGGGCTGGAGGACGCGTGTGTGTGTGTGGGGCAGGAGGAGAGGTCGGGTGTGTGTGTGTGCACGTGTTTACAAGTCACCAGTCCTCAGGTGATACTGGCTCCACGAAGAACCAAGTGGACTTTCTGATGAGCGGGTGGCTGTGGTCACCTCCACTGGAGAGTCGCAGAGTGATGGGAGATCTGTCTGGCCTGCTACACCCATACCAAATCACAGTCTGCCCCGGGGGGCACTGTGAGACCCGAGGTAACCTTGGAGGTGCAGGCAAATGAGTGCGTTAGTGGAAATACGTGAAGCTCTCTGGATAGGCCAGAGGCCTGCAGTGCCTCCCCTAACCCAGGGCTCAGACCCGAAAGGCCAGGGGTCTCCATTCTCAGCGTTGTGGTTATAAGGGTGGGCTCAGAAGACAGGCCGTCCGGGTTCATATCCCAGGTCTGCCACTGACCTTCCCTCCTCTGTGCTTATTCCCCATCTTGACAATAAGGATAATGCCTCTGTCTTAGAGTTGCCACAAGAATTATCTGTGACAGTGCGTGTGAAGTGCTGACAGCAGTGTCAGCCAATGGCAGGCATCTACTAAACACTGGTTTCTACCATCAGTGCTGGTACGTTCCAGTCCGTGTGGCAATTTATCACAGGACTGAGCTTTGTAGTAACACTGTTGTTTTCTACTTTGTATTTCCAAGGCAGCTGATAAACTGTTCGTTTCACTCCTGAGCAACAAGAATGTTGCTATTCCTGGCACCTCAGATTAAAATAAGTTCATTGCCTCCTGTCTCACAATGCCCATGGCCATTTTTGTTACCTGTTGCAAATATTTTCTAGTCACGTAGCCTAATCTGGGGCCTTTTTGCTGAGAAGGCAAAAACATTTTCTAATCTTTTTGGCAACCACAGTGTAAAGTATCAGGTCCACAAAAACACAAAAGGTCTTCATTACTAATATATGGAATAGGAACTCTGTATAATATTTCATTATTGCTTTCTTATTAACATAACATTAATAATCTGTTGCTGCTTTAATAATTCCTGGGCATGAAAGCCTGGTACATTAAGTTATGGCTAAGATTAGATATACTAAACAGTTACCTCCATGATATCATGAAAGAAACATGATAGAGCTGAGAAAATCAATTTAAATTAAAATAAAATCATTCTGTCTTATGCTTCAGTTTTCAAGGCAGCTGCTCTTAGATCAGCTCTGACGTGATCTCACTATCTGAGGTCTGAAGTTAAGTGGGTGCACCCCAGGCCCTTCCTTCCGGGTGTTTCAAGTCGAGCTGCTCAGTGTCTTCACTTGGGTGGGACAGGGGTGCAAGGGGAGATGAGGAAGCAGGGGCAGATGGAGTGGAAAGTTAAGTGTGTGGCTTATGAGTTTACAGTCACACCACCAGTCAAGTTAGGTACCAGGGACGGTAAGATGGCAGCATGTTCATAAGACATAAAAACATCGAACTGGAAGATCGCTTAGAGACAGCTAATCAATCATTTCCCAAAGTATAATCCATGGAACATTAGTTCTTTAAGATGGCTCTCTCTATATCCTCACGTGCACATAAACACACACACACACACAAACACAGAATTACATGGTCCATCAAATAAGTCTGAGAAACTCTGCATTCTACCCATTCCTTGGAGTGTCATAACGGACTTCAGCATTTTAAAGTTTCTGTGAACTCCTACAGTAAGAAAACACCCATTTGTCATGTTTGACCAAGTATTTCCCGAGCTTCCTTGGCCACGGCACCCTTTGTTCATATAACACTTATTTACATCTAACAGGCAATGAGCAATCTTATCGAAGTCAACCTCCTCCTTGAAATTGATGAGCAAGAGGAAACTGAGGCCCAAGAAAAGTGTTTGACTTGCCAAGGAGCATCATTCAAACACTGAGTGGAGAGGGGAATTCACATCTTCGGATTCTTAGCTCTGCCTCTCAGAGAAACTTCCCTCTCATTCAGCAATGTATGCAAACCCGTCATGCACAGGCACGGCGCCAGACACTAAAGACGCAAAGATAAAAAATGGTCCTGGCTTCGGGAAGCTCGTAGGGAAGTGCAGCGACCACACTACAGTGTGAGGAGAGCTCTGAAGTGACTGCTGTGGGAGTGGGTCCAGAAGAAAGTATGACTCATCTCCTAAGGGGTTAGGAGTTAGTTGTCACACAGGACGTGAGGTTGGCATGGGGCGTTGAAGGGTGAGCAGGAGTTTGCCTCGGAATGTTTTTATCTCCCTCAATCCCTTTCTAAGGAGTCCCCACAGTAGCTCCCTTGTGTGGGATGATGTTCGCATAAATCACCACAGGATTCTGTCACCTGACTGGACCAGGATCAGGGCCCCAGGGCGGCCAATCCAGAGGCTGGCCAGCACACTACAGGAGTGTCTAGGGAGTGCTGTCCAACAGAACTCTGTGCAATGATGGAAATGTTCTCTTTGGCGCGGTTCAACATGGCGGCCACCAATCATAGGTAGTTATCGAACACTTGAAATATGGCTACTGGATATGGCTATCCAGTGAGGAACTGAATTTTTAACCTTATTTAATTTTGATTAGTTAAAATTAAATTTAAGTAGTCACATGTGCTGGTGACTTTAGACAGCACAGCTTTAGACTGATTAACAGATTCACTTTGTGATTCCAATTTAAAATACAAGTTGGGGGACTTCCCTGGTGGTCCAGTGGTTAAGAATCTGCCTTCCAATGCAGGGGATATGGGTTCGAGCCCTGGTCGGGGAACTGAGATACCACATGCTACGGGGCAACTAAGCACGCACGCCACAACTAGAGAGCCCGAGCACCGCAACTACTGAGCCCGCGCACTCTGGAGCCCGCGCGCTACGACTAGAGAGAAGCTCGTGTGCCTCAACGAGGAGCCCGCACACCGCAACGAAAGATCCCGCATGCGGCAACTAAGACCCAACACAGCCAAAATTAATAAATAAATAAATATTTAAAAAAAATACAAGTTGGTTTAGACTTACGATTTTGAGTTGAAATTCGAGTTTACAAATACTATTGAAACATTCAAGAGACTTAAGACATCAGATTATAGAGTTTACTTAATTATACTTAAAACTTATTTAAATACATGGGAAGATGTATTTGTTCACTAGAGAACTGAAGGGCTTAAAAGCGAATTGATTCAAGGATTTGAAAACATTAAAAATAAGTCCTCTGACCAGTGGAATTAGCTAGAAATCAATAACAAAAACTAGAAATGCCACATCTTTTGAAAATTTAACAACTCATTTCTGTACAGCCCATGTGTCAAAGAAGAAAGTACAACAGAAATTAGAAAATATTTTGAACAAAATATTAATGAAGACAAGACATACCAAAACCTGTGAGATGCAGCTGAAGCAGGGCTTAGATGACACTTACAGTCTTATAAGTATTAGAAAAGAAAAAAGGCTGAAAATCAGTACAGTATTTGTCTTTCTCTGTACGATTTATTTCACTTAGCATAGTGCTCTCAAGATCCATCTATATCGTCACAAGTGGCAGCTTTTCTTCTTTTTTTATGGCTGAATAATATTCCATTGTATGGGTACAGATACAGATATATTTCATATTTTCTTTATCCACTCATCCATCGATGGACACTTAGGTTGTTTCCATGTTTGGCTATATTAACATATTAACAGGCTTTCTGAGACTGGCCACAGGGAGAATCTAGGAACCATACCTGTGGGTTTTCTCAGTGCTGTAGGAATTATGAAGTTCAAAAGACATGCAAAGGGCTTTCATTTCGACAGGTCCAAAGCTAAGGGATTTCTTCCTTTGAAATGTATATTGCAAGCAGTACTATAGGAAAGCTAGGCACTTTTGTTTGTTTGTTTTTTGAGGCTCTCCAAATGCAATTCAAAAGCAGATATATGAGGTCTCTTCTTTGTCAGAAACCAACCCACATAACAGGTTGTGAGCATACGTCCCTATGGCAAAAGCCTGACCCCAATGGGACACTGTTGAGAGTTCAGAGTCCTATAAAGTTGCCATTAAGTGGTGGTTTTCCATTTTTTGCTAATGTATCCTATAACATTATTTTGAAAAGCTATATATAACCCCTTTATATATTTTTAATTGACATCTAGACTTGTATTATAAATTTAGAGTGGCAAGGGATATAATTTCCACCATACAGTAACACCTGAAAATTTTAAAATAAACTTTTATTTTAGAACAGTTTTAGATTTACAAAAAAAAAATTGTGAAGATAGTACAGATTTCCCATACACCTCACACCCAGTTTCACCTATTATTAACATTTTACATTAGTATCATACATTTGTTATAATTAATGAAACAATTTTGACATTACTATTAACCAAAGCCCATGCTTCATTCAGTTTTCCAGGGTTTTTATCTAATGTATTTTTCCTTTTCCAGGATCCCATCCCAGCTATCCCATTACATTTAGCTGTCCTGTCTCCTTAGGCTCCTCTTGGCTGTGACATTTCTCAGGCATTCCTTGTTTTTGACCTTGACAGTTTTGAGAAGTGCTGGTCAGGTATTTTGTAGAATGTCTCTGAATTAGGATTTGTCTGCTGTTTTTCTCATGATTGGACTGAGGTTGTGGGGTTTGAGGAGGAAAGCCAGAGAGGTTAAGGGTCATTTTCATCACATACATAAGGGTACATAGTATTAACAAGATCTATCACTGTTGATATTGACCTTGATCACCTGGCTCAAGTAGCGTTTGTCAGGTTTCACCACTGTTACTCTACGTCTCCCTTCCATACGGTACCCATTGGAAGAAGGTCACTATCTGCAGTCCACACTTAAGGAATGGAGAGCTACGCTCCACCTCTCTGAAGGCAGAGTACCTACATAAATCATTTGGAATTCTTCTGCAAAGGAGATGTGTCTCAACTCTGCCATTTATTTATTCAATCATTTATTTGAATCAGTGTGGACTCAAGGATATTTATTTTATACTTTGAGTTATAATCCAATACTACTTTATTTTGTTACTCAAATTGTTCCAGCTTTGGCCACTTGGAGCTCTTTCTATTGGTTCTTGTGTCCCTCTGATATACCCCTACCAATGTAAGTTGTTTTCTTTTAAATTTTGTTTTGTTTTGCTTTTTGAGCACTTCCTCACTTTCTGGCTCATCTTGCATATTTTACCACACTAAAAAAAAAAAAAAATTCCCTGTGCTTTACCTAGTCAACCCTCCTCCACCACAAAAAACCCTTGATAATCACTGGTCTTTTAGTCATCACTATAGTTTTGCCTTTTCCAGAATGTCGTATTGGTACCATACAGAATGTAGCCTTTTCACACTGGCTTCTTTCACTTAGAAATATGCATTTAAGATTCACCCATGTGTTTTTGTGGGTCAACAGCTCATTTCTTTTAATCACTGGATAATAATTCCATTGTATGGTTGTATCACTTTTGTTTATACACTCATCTCCTGAAGGACATCTTGGCTGCTTCCAGCTTTGGGTGATGATGAATAAAGCTGCTATTAACATTCTTGGGCAAATTTTTTTGTGGAGAGAAGTTTTCAAATCAGTTGAGTAAATATGTAGGTTCATGATTGCTGGATCATTTGGTAAGACTATGCTTAGCTTTGTAAGAAACTGTCAAACTGTCTTCGGAAGTGGCTGTGCCATTTTGCATTCCCACCAGCAGTGAGTGAGTAGAAATTACTGAACTGAAAGTTAAACTGAGGGAGGAAGAGGGGGAGGAGGAGAACAGAGAATGAGAGAGATGTCAGATAACATTGTCGGCATAACATACGTGTAACTGGATTCTGAGAGGACATTCTCTTCAAGGATGTCATAAAAGAAGTGTTTGAAGAGATAATGGCCAAGAGGTTTTCATATTTGATAAAATACATGAAGTATGCTGGAATTTTGGTTTCTATTTGTAGTGGGGGGGGGGTGGAATCTGTTGACACAAGGACATCAGTTAAAAAGCAGGTCAGATAGAACCCTGGATGGCTCAGTGTATGTAATTCTATCTATGCATGTGATAGGGATAGTAGAAACAAAGGAAGGAAGGGCGGGAGGGAGGAAGGAAAGGAAGGAAGGAAGAAAGAAAGGAAGGAAGGAAGGAGGAAGGGAGGGAAGGGAAAAAGGGGGAAAAAAGAAAGACAATGAATAAACCTCATTCCACAAGCAGTCCAATATAAGTAGCAGTAGAGAATGCTTGGTAAAGAAGTTGACTCAAGCACTATTTCTGCCATGTTTAACCTTAGAAACATCATTTAAAGTCAAGGTTGGCTTCCTTCTTTAAAAGAAAGAAGATGACCAAACCTGGCTTCTACTTTACAGTGACTATTATTATACTTGCGATGTACTTCCAGACCCTTGGTCAATTTTTTTGTAAAAATTTAATATTATTGAAATTGTTCTTCCTAATGAATATACTACACCAAACCTAACTGCTTTGTTCTCCTTTGAAGTCTTTTTCCCCCGCCAAGGATCAGTAAATCATAAAATAAGGAGTATATTTGGATTTCAGTTTATGTTTTCATATAAATTAATCTGCATTTCCTGTGAAGTTAGAGTAATGTTCTTTTTGATTCACACTTCTGAGCATTTTACCAATTTAGCAATCTAAGAGAAATTTAGATTGAACACTCCATATTTTATTATGTTAAATTGTTTTCAGCCACTTTTGAATCCACGTGGCCAAGCCAATTTAAATTTGTTTTGTAAGAAAGGTCACTTTGTGAGCTGCTATCCCTAATGCCATTACATTTCCATTTGTGTGGGTTTTAACTGTCTAATTCTGCAGTTCTAAACAGATTTCTCAAAAGTTACAAGCTAAGAAAAAGGAAAGCAACCGTTTTTATTAACCCTAAATTACAATTCCGTAAGTGAAGCGTGAACCCCAAGTACCGTGACTGTTGAAAACTGCGGTTTAGAATTTACACACATAAGTGAGTGTTGCCCAGTGAGGATGCACATCTATTTCAAAAATGCTTCCATTGTTCAGAGCATTTCTAGAAATCCTCTTTGAAAACCGCCTTTAGAGCTGGCAGCACATTTAAAAGATATTGTCTCTGGTGGCAAATCTTTGTCTTTTGAAAGTGGATTTGATTAATAACCCAATGTAATTTGGATTAAGCTTCGTGATGTGTAAGATGGGAATTAGTATTTAATACCTACCATGTGATAGAAGCTTGACCTGGGATGGCCAATGAATCTGGATAAACTCATTCTGGATCAAAAACAAAGTGTGACCAAAGAATACGGACCGGTGTCATAGATGATTTTCCCACTGGAGGTGATGTAGCATAAGAGCAGTTATTTATGCTTAGTCAGGCTGACAGGTTTGGATCTCCACCCTGACACTCCACCCATCGCCATCACCTGGCCTGAGCCACGTTACTTAGACTCTCAGAGGTGGTTTCCTCATTTATAAGAGAGGATGCTAATGTCTATCTCATCAATTTTCAAGAATAAAATGAAATAATACAAAATACCCAGCAAAATCGGCCCCCCTTTCCCCTCCTGAAGGTGACAATGGGGAAGGAAAAATATTCATTAGGACACTAATATACCTAAAATAGATAACTAATGAGAACCTACTGTATAGCACAGGGAATTCTACTCAATCTTCTGTGGTGACCTAAATGGGAAGGAAATCCGAAAAAGAGGGATATATGTATACGTATAGCTGATTCACTTTGCTGTACAGCAGAAACTAACACAACATTGTAAAGCAACTACACTCCAATAAAAATTAAAAAACAAATTCACTAGGATGAAGGTGGCCCAATGTTTTTTTAAATGGAATTTTATCTTACGGTGTATTTCCCTATTCCCTCATCAGATATGAATTCCAAGGTTATTTGTTAATTTTCTATTTGGGGCAAAGATCTAGTTGTTATTTTGGTGTTTTTAGGCTAAGGGACCTGTATGTGTGTGTGTGAGTTGCCTGGTTGTGGGATGGTATGGTAGAGGTAGTTGTGAAAGATAAAGCTGAACAGACAAGTGGAGACAAGACTGTAGAGGGCTTTGAATGGCACATTAAGGGTTAGACATGACCCAATAGAAAAGATGGCTATTAAAGCTTTTGAGCAGAGAAAAACAAAACAAAACAATTCTATTTGTGCTTTGAGAAGATAACTGACATGCTGGACTAAATTTCATGACAATGGGGTCTATTTCTTACTTATCACCACACCCTTTACTCATCTTTATAGCAATGAATAGAAGAACATATGGCCCAATGGACGGATGGGAGTGGGAATAAGAACATGGGCCGAGAGATCATGACGGATGGAAGGAAATGTCATGAAAGTTTTTGCAGATGCAGACTCAAAGGAGGCAGTGACTGACTGGATGTCACAGTGAAGGAGGATGAGGGAGATTTGAAAGAAACTCCTAGGTGGCTGGTTCAGATGAGAGCTTGGGGTGGGGGATGGGATAGATGCCATTAACAGAAATAGAAAACACAGAATGAGAAGCCAATTTTGGAAATCAGAGAAAACAATGAGTCTGATATTAGCTCAGGGAGCTTGGGTTGAGGTGAAAACATCCAACCGGCAAATGAAAACACAGGTCTGGGTGCAGCAGAGATCAAGACGAAAGATAAAGTTTGGTTGGTTGGTGGAGTCACACCCATAAAGGTGATAGCTGAAGTCTTGGGAGAGAATGAAATCATCCTTGGAGAATGTGTTGATCAAGAAGAGTGGCCAACCGCGCACCGCGATGAAGAGTGGTCTCCACTTGCCGCAACTGGAGAAAGCCCTCGCACAGAAATGAAGGCCCAACACAGCCATAAATAAATAAATAAATAAAATATTAAAAAAAAAAAAAAAAAAAAAGAAGAGTGGCCAAGGACTCCCCTGGTGGCGCAGTGGTTAAGAATCTGCCTGCCAATGTAGGGGGCGCGGGTTCAAGCCCTGGTCCGGGAAGATCCCACATGCTGTGGAGCAACTAAGCCCGTGTGCCACAACTACTGAAGCTTGCGCACCTAGAGCCCGTGCTCTGCAACAAGAGAAGTCACCGCAATGAGAAGCCTGCACATCGCAATGAAGAGTAGCCCTCGCTCGGCGCTCCTAGAGAAAGCCCACACGCAGCAACGAAGACCCAACGCAACCAAAAATAAAAAAATAAATTTATTAAAAAAAAAAGAAGAGTGGTCAATTAGAGCACCCTGGAGAATACTACCACTTACGAGATGGCTGAAGATACAGGAAAAGAGAGTCAGGGAAGAATGGGCACAGAAATACCACGCGAGAGCAGTGCTATGGAGGCTAAAGAGAGAAGGACCCAAGAGAAAGGACAAGTGTGATGGGGTCCGAGAGGGGCTCGTGGGTTTGGCCGCTGGAAATCACTGGTGATCTCCGAGAGAGAGCTGTTGCCACAGGGGAAGACTGGAGCTGGTCATAGTGAAAGATGAGGTAGAGGCGGAGGTATCAGCGGGAGAGATCTGGCGACAGCTTCCTCTTCCATCTTGACTGCTTCTTCTTAGTCGATTTAGAAGACTCTTTTCTCTGCTGCCCCAGTAAATGTTGATGTTACCTAGTATCTGTCCTTGGCTCTATGCTTGTAACAGTTAGGGTTCTCTTGGTTTCAGATAACAGAAAGCAACTCCAGCTGGCTTGAGCAGAACGATTTATTGGAAGGATACAGAGTTACCTCATAGGACCCAAAGGGTTATGACTGGGCCTTGTGTACAAGCTTTAATCAGAAATCCGGTACCATGGGGTTTCTCTAGTTCCTCTCTTGTTCCCCTCTTGGTGTCTGTTTCATTTTCTGCTCTCATTGCAAACCAGCTGCCTTGGTTTTCCAGGCCACATGGTGGCAAACACGTCTGCCCCTCGCCCCTGAGTCATCACCACTCATTCGGCCGGAGAAGCGCTGTTCCGCCTCCCTCACCCTCACTCCCGAGGCCCTCCATGGGGAGAGACCGAGCTGATCAGCCTGCATAGATGCCCATCCGTGGGCCATGCAACTGAAGGGAGACCAACAGGGTCACACTGCAGACAGCATCATGTGGCTTGGGGACGAGGGTGGGGTCCTGGAAGTGAGAAGCTGGGGCAAAGCTTACAAGACAAGGATTTGGACTGAGTGTAGGGCGAGTGGTAAGGAGGGAAGGTGACATGAGCAGCTTCTCACTGCCCCTTCTTTTGGTCTGTGCTCTGCCCTGAGAGCCTGGGCCCTCCTAAGCACCAAATCCCCGAGGTGCTCTCCCTCCTAGAGAAGGTCCAGGTCATATGGCTTTCTTCTAAACAAGAACAGGGGATGGCCGCCCAGCTCTTATCAACTTCCCCTCCTGTGACCAGCCCTCAGCACACCTGGCTGAGTGCCTAGGGACAAAGCCTATACCCTCAAGACGAATGAGAGTTGACTGATCCAGGGGCCAACTGAAGCCTCTTTCTGGGGTCTCTGCACTTGGACAGATGACGGGCCACTTCCTTTTTGGAATGGTGTGAGGCTGCGGTGACCATGGGACGGGGGCAGAGTCCGGAGGTGCTCGTGTTGCTGGCTCTCGTTTTCCTGGAAACCCAGCTGCACCACTGCCCTTCCTATGTTGGATTATATAAGCTAGCCCAGTATTTTTTAGTAAATTCCTTTTCTGTCTAAGCTAGTGTGGGTAGGTTTCTGTCATTGAGACCTCACTGAGACCGAAGAGAGCCTGGACTAATCCCGGATCAAGGTAGTTGCCCAATAGCTCTTCCCACCCTGGCCTCCTGCCTGCCACTCAACGGGAGGACGTGACCTCTCCCACTCTCTTGTCATGTTTACAGGAAGAAATAAAGTCCAAATAGTGATTGCAATACAAGGTTTTGGTATTCTGGCAATTACTGAAATAAACATTTTGTTGGTAGATTACTCTAATTTTTATATTTTAAAAATCTAAAAGCAGGATCACTTATGTACTGAGATGAGGACCAATGACTCAACTATTCAATTTATGATGAAAATACTTGCTGAATAAAACTCTACCCGAAGTCAGAAAGGGCTTTTCATCAGCCAGAACAATTTGTCCTAAAACGCACGTGATGCTCAATGATACCATGGATCCACTTTGTTCTTGAAATAATATTTCATGTGTACTTCTTAATGATTTTCAAAGTTTCCTTCATTTTAGATAGTGTTTAGTATGCTAACTTTGGAATAAGACTTTATTTTTTAACAACCTTTTTATTTTGGAACAGTTTTAGGTTTATAGAAAGATTATGACGATAGGACAGAGAGTTCCCATGTACTCACTCACTTTCCCCTATGATGAACATTTTCTATGAGTATGGTACATTTGTCACAATTAATGAACCAATATTGATATAGCATTATGAACTGAAGTCCATACCTTACTAGTGTTTACCTAATGTCCTTTCTTCTATTCCAGGATCCCCTCCAGAACACCAAATTACATTTAGCTGTTATGTCTCTTTAGGCTCCTCTGATTTATGACAGTTTATTAAGTTTATCTGCTAATACTTTATGTTAGAAGGATGCTTATTTAATGTTTCTCTTTGACAAATGTACATATTTCCTTGACCTTTAATACTTTTAAAATTTGAATTATATTAGATGTTTTCACAGTGTTGTTAATGTTTAGCATTCTGAACATTTACAGATAAAATATTAGTACTGATATGAGTATTTATTTAAAATAAGTGCTGAATGTCCAGGGTCACAGTTTTGGTTCTAGGACAGCAGTCCCCGGATCCCAGGTATGGATGGGCAGAAAACAGAGAACGGGAACACAGATGGCTAAGGCTCTTGTTTCAGGGCAGAGCCGCCCAGAACCAGGGAGGGTACCGCAGAGGGCAACCGGGCAGCCCAGGGCTTGTTGTTCTGCTGCAGGAACCCCAGGCCCAGGCCGTTCTAATGGGTTCTGCAGGTAAGTCTTTTGCCCCCGATATCCTTACTGCACCCTGTTCTTCCTCTGTATGCAGCTGGAGAAGACTTATACTAATGTCAGCTCAATCTGGTTTTTCCATCTCGCACAGCCAGCGCCCTAGGGCCATTTTTGCGATGATGATTTTTGATGACTACTAAGGATATATTGTCTTAGAGAAGTCTTAACTTTGTTTTCCAAAAGCCTTGCTCATTGCTTGGAACGCAGTCAACACTCAGTTGCATGTAGGTGCTATTATTTGTTCAACCAAAGCTGAATGCATGAAGGAAACTGGTACCACTGGCAGTGCCTGACATTAGGAACTGCTGAGGATCAGGGAGGCTGTGGGTAGGGTGGCAAGGACCAGTAAATGAGTGCAGCATCCTGGCTGGCAGCATGGGCGGGGGGGGGGAGTCGGGGGTTGAGAGTAAAGAGGAGGGGTTGGGGACCATCCCAGTGGCAGTGCAAGCAATTGTCAGCATCTGAGAACCATGATGAAGAGTTTAACAGAAGGTATGCAGCATGACATCATTGGTAGAGTGGGATTTGACATCTAAATATATCACAATCTATTTCGGTCTCCCCACAGGTTGCCAAAAGCAGCACACAATAGTTAGGCTTACTTTTGTCCATAGTTCATGGCATATTCGAAGTCTTTAAAGCTGACGTGACCATCTGAGTCTTGATCTACTTCCCTGGAAAATGAAACAGAAAGTTATTTACAGGTTAGTTTCGTCTCACCTTATGCATCAAGAGCACATCAGAATCTTCATTTCTTTTCATGTCTATGTGAGAGGCACCTATTTTATCTGCTTGAAGGCTGAGGTTGATGCTTATCTTTTTTTTTTTTTTCCTTGATAATACCTAAGGTGTGAAGGAAAGGAAAAGTTATTTATTAAAATCTACAGAAATAATATATTCAATAAATTTAAAGGAATGTCATCAAATGCACAGGTTATATTAAAAAAGGCAGGAGTGATGGTTTTTCTAGTCATCCTGCAAATTCTTTCTGTGATATATCAATAAATATACATGCATTTGTCAACCAAAAAAACAATGCAGGAGGCTGCAAAGAAGAAAAGAGTTTATTTAGGGTCTGAAAAATTGCAATTTGGGAGATACAAATTCGGGTAACCCCGAAAGAGTGTTCTCAGGAAGAGATGAAAAGCCACGGGGTTGTTAAAAGTTTCCTGGTGAAATTTGTGACTGACTCTGACTCAAGTTAGAAAAGATTTGCCCTTGAGGAATCACAGGTTGTTTTAAGGTAAGGGTCCAGTAAATATTTTGCGTTTCTGGAAGGTGTTCTGGATGATGTTATCAGGACAAAAGATTTTTATGTGCAGAAGTCACACTTCCTTAATGGTCTCCTGGCTCCATTTTAGAGAACTCTCTTAGCAACACCAACTCCATTTTGATTTTCCTTTCACACATTACACAACAGAAGTGTGGAATAAAGAATTAAGAGATAAGAAAAATATTTTGGGAGTAAATAATAATGATGGGAACAGTGACTGACACCCTGCCTCGTACTGTCTTTATATCACCTGTCTCATCAAATCTGTGCACAGATGCCAGGACGGGTCCATTTTACAGACATTGAGCCTAAAGGGGTTCAGTGGTTTCTGAAGGATCATGTTGCTGGTAAGTAACCAGACTTGAAATTCAAATCCTGATTGTTAAATTCCCAAACCAGGGCTCTATACTCTATTCCACATGTCTCCCTATGTAAATAGGATGGTCCAGAGAGAAGCGGTTGTGTTGCAATTCCCATGCAGCTAACTCAAGCTCCGGAAGTTTTCACTGGCTTCATTCATGGCCTCGGAAGCTTGGTTAATTCCTCACAAACACCTGATAAGCTTTTCTGACTCCTAAGGAGAGAGGTGAAGATGTGAGCCTCTGGCTGGTCAGCGGAGGGTGTGGGCGGCCTCAGCTGGGTTGTCCGTGTGTGTCCCTACAGCCACTGAGACAGGGGCATTGCTCCTTGAACAGGCAGCAGAGAAATGGCACCCATTCCACCTGGTTAAGATAACACATGGCAGAAGGACAAAATCATGGCATAAGCAATACATTCAACTGCTACCAGTGAAAGCAGTGTTTAAGAGTGTGTTTGAAAGATAACTGATGAGTTGTGGTCCCAATTCCTCTTTGGGGGCACTCTAAAACAATGCATTACGTGCCTTATTTGGAGCTCCTGGGTTGGTGCAAATTATATTTTGTTGAAACAGCAAATGGTATTAACCATGACATAGGGCTTTTTAAAGCAAGGACTGGTCCAAGTAACAGAGCCACTAATCACTGTAATAGTTTTAAAGCAGGCTTTTAAAATATTGAATTCTAAAATAAACTTTCTGAATATTTCATGCCAAAGTCTCTGAAGTCTATAATGGTACTGGATAGAGTGATAATAATTTTTCATTCTTTTGAAGTAGAGAAAATCCCTACTTCTCTGCCCCAGGGCAAAACCATGTTGCAGTATGTTAGTATAAAATGATTGCAGACTGTAGGGGCCATTATTCTTGTTACTTCTTCTGGTAAAATATACATGACGATTTCATGCTATACAGGACCAAAAGCAGAATGTCGGATCTCTTCTAAGGGATTAGAAATAATCAGTATCACATGTTACTGATTACAGAGTATAAATCATCCCTTCTATTAAATTAGATAATTGAAGATTCTTAATATTGCCTACGTATTTTTTCTCAAGGAATTGGATTAGATAAATGGACTTTTTTCTTTCCATTCTGAACTGGTATGATTGAACTATAAATCTCATAGGGTGAGTTAAGTGGATAACCTAGAAAAGTAATATTTAGAATAAACTGTTTCTGATATGTGTGTGTGTGTGTGTGTGTGTGTGTTTATTCACTTATTGAGATGCTGAATGCTTGTAGAAAAGGAAATCCTTTTGCCTGATTTTCTCAGTAAATAACTTTATTGTAATTCCATTAACTTCTTATTTTTCTTGCTGCCTTTGCCAAAGCTTCCCATCATAAAATGGGCACAGTATAACCAAGAGGTATTAAAATGGAAAAGTTTATTCACAAGGCTTGGAGTGGCGTTTTTATAATGAACGGAGGAACATCATGTTTATATTTAGAATGAGACATGGTAAAATACTGTCTTCAACTTTTCTGCATCATCACATATATATATGGTCATCTCAAGGAGAATGAAGAGGAAATTCACATTTCAGAGCTATAATTTTAAAAGCTAAAATACTGTTTTTCATTGCAGACGGAATTATTCCAAAGAAGGAAGGTTTCACAGCACCCACACTCAAGTCACCATGTGATGGAGGAGCAGATGTGGCAGGTGGGTAGAATTAGTGGTGTGCTGAGGAGATGCAGAAAACGTCACTAGGTAAAACGTTTCATTGTTTCTGTTTACAGTGTTTAACCCTAAAAGGAGTATACTCTCCTTATGAAACCAGAGTGTGCTGTCTTGGTGTCACCAACATACATTCAGCACTGAAATATTCCACCACCATCACTCCAACTAGAAATAAACTCTGGGAAGGCAAGAACTTTCTCTTGTTTGCTGCTGTGTCCCCACCTCTTAGCCCATAGCAGGTAATGAATGTTTGCAGAGTGAATGAATTTGTGGAGTAAATGAATCTGGGGAAACAGTGGACAACATTTTGGAATATCTACTGCCTCCCAGGAGGTTTGGGGGGATTAAAGAAAGTATATCATCACGGTTTTTATAGAGTCTAAAATACTAGCCAGAGAAATAAAAACACACTGAAGAAGGCACCTAGGAGCCATCACTCAGGGACCAATAAGGAACGGTCAATTGTGGTCTCCATGCCCGACCACATTTTGTAAATACAGACCAGGTACAGAGAGACCAAGTAAGACATGGACTCTGAAAGATGAGGTTGCTTAGTAGAGCAATGGATGGAAGGAACCCCTTGAGTGTCAGGCTGAACAAGTTAGAGATAAAGAGCTGGAAACTGGAAACCAAGGCAGAGCACTGGACACATCTGCGTCTAACCTGCCCTGTAGCTAAAGTCCAAGCACTTGAAGCCACTTAACTAACTGCTCTTTTACTGGACATGTGGCTGTAGACATAGATATAGATATATGCATATATACATACATACATACAGGCTTATATTTCACAACTGTCTTTTTAAAGGAATGAACAAAGTTTATACAGATGGATGAGAGGAAAATAAATTGCTATGAACAACAATAACTGCTTTCTAGACATGTAAATCCAGTTAAATTAAAGGCTTTTTGGTTTGCTTGGTTTTGAGATGCAAAGGGAGAGCTGGAATTGATTTGGGGAGTACGGACTCAAGAGAGCTGAACTGCTCTGTGTAACTCAGTATGAACAATATAGGACCATCTGGGAGGAAGGAGATGATGAGCAAGATAAGACAGGATGCAGGGAGAAGGGCTACTGAGGGGTAGGGAGGAGGCTGGGATGCTATACAATGGGAATTGGCCCAAGAAAAAGGCCCCAGTGGCCAAAGGTCCTTTAATTAACTGCTACGTTTACTGTGTGCTCCGAAGTTGTTCGTGCTGCGTGTTATAACCCTCCTTTATCTTCACCAAGGGCTTGACAGGCACACAGTCTAAGGGGGGATGGTGTGGTTGGGGAGTGTGTGCTGAGTTCGGCCCTGGAGATGAGTTCTGTCTGAGCGGGTGCAGTAGGGAGCAAGAAAAGTGGGGTACGGTAAGATGACCCATCAACTGAATTAACTCAGAGAAATGAGAACTCAAAGCCACAGGTCTTCCAGAAATTTGCAAAAACCTAGGAAGTGCTTTAAAATTCCACAAGATGTGGAATGGGAGTTCCAGGCAATACTATCTGGACTTCAAAGGGCAGAAGACCCAGGGTGACAATGGGATACATTGAGAATTTCAGGCAGGACTAGACTCTGGCCATTCAGCTGAATTCCAATAGTTTTCATATCTGTTAAAATACAAACATTTTTTGACTCATCAGATAAGTGGTTATAATTACTTTTATCACCATGAGCTTTAGCATTTGTCTCTTTACATCCTGATTTGTTAAGCAAGATTCTGCTCTTTCCTTTTTTTTTTTTAAACATCTTTATTGGAGTATAATTGCTTTACAATGGTGTGTTAGTTTCTGCTTTATAACAAAGTGAATCAGTTATACATATATATATGTCCCCATATCTCTCCCCTCTTGCGTCTCCCTCCCTCCCACCCTCCCTATTCCACCCCTCTAGGTGGTCACAAAGCACAGAGCTGATCTCCCTGTGCTATGCGGCTGCTTCCCACTAGCTATCTATTTTACGTTTGGTAGTGTATATATGTCCATGCCACTCTCTCACTTTGTCACAGCTTATCCTTCCCCCTCCCCATATCCTCAAGTCCATTCTCTAGTAGGTCTGTGTCTTTATTCCCATCTTGTCCCTAGGTTCTTCATGACCATTTTTTTCTTTTTAGATTCCATATATATGTGTTAGCATACAGTATTTGTTTTTCTCTTTCTGACTTACTTCACTCTGTATGACAGACTCTAGGTCCATCCACCTCACTACAAATAACTCAATTTCATTTCTTTTTATGGCTGAGTAATATTGCATTGTATACATGTGCCATCTCTTCTTTATCCATTCATCTGTTGATGGACACTTGGGTTGCTTCCATGTCCTGGCTACTGTAAATAGAGCTGCGATGAACATTTTGGTACATGACTCTTTTTGAATTATGGTTTTCTCAGGGTATATGCCCAGGAGTGGGATTGCTGGGTCGTATGGTAGTTCTATTTTTAGTTTTTTAAGGAACCTCTGTACTGTTCTCCATAGTGGCTGTATCAATTTACATTCCCACCAACAGTGTATGAGGGTTCCCTTTTCTCCACACCCTCTCCAGCACTTATTGTTTGTAGATTTTTTGATGATGGCCATTCTGACTGGTGTGACATGATATCGTATTGTAGTTTTGATTTGCATTTCTCTAATGATTAACGATGTTGAGAATTCTTTCATGTGTTTGTTGGCAATCTGTATATCTTCTTTGGAGAAATGTCTTTAGGTCTTCTGCCCATTTTTGGATTGGGTTGTTTGTTTTTTTGATATTGAGCTGCATGAGCTGCTTGTAAATTTTGGAGATTGATCCTTCGTCAGTTGCTTCATTTGCAAATATTTTCTCCCATTCTGAGAGTTGTCTCTTCGTCTTGTTTATGGTTTCCTTTGCTGTGCAAAAGCTTTTAAGTTTCATTAGGTCCCATTTGTTTATTTTTGTTTTTATTTCCATTTCTCTAGGAAGTAGGTCAAAAAGGATCTTGCTGTGATTTATGTCATAGAGTGTTCTGCCTATGTTTTCCTCTAAGAGTTTGATAGTGTCTGGCCTTACATTTAGGTCTTCAATCCATTTTGAGTTTATTTTTGTGTATGGTGTTAGGGAGTGTTCTAATTTCATTCTTTTACATGTAGCTGTCCAGTTTTCCCAGCACCACTTATTGAAGAGGCTGTCTTTTCTCTACTGTATATTCTTGCCTCCTTTATCAAAGATCACAAGCACTGAAATTGAAACTGTGATTAAAAATCTTCCAACAAACAAAAGCCCAGGACCAGATGGCCTCACAGGCTAATTCTATCAAACATTTAGAGAAGGGCTAACACCCATCCTTCTCAAACTCTCCCAAAATATATCAGAGGGAGGAACACTCCCAAACTCATTCTACGAGGCCACCATCACCCTGATACCAAAACCAGACAAAGATGTCACAAAGAAAGAAAACTACAGGCCAATATCACTGATGAACATAGATGCAAAAATCCTCAACAAAATACTAGCAAACAGAATCCAACAGCACATTAAAAGGATCATACACCATGATCAAGTGGGGTTTATCCCAGGGATGCAAGGATTCTTCAATATACACAAATCAATCAATGTGATACACTGTATTAACAAATTGAAGGATAAAAACCATATGATCATCTCAATAGATGCAGAGAAAGCTTTCAACAAAATTCAACACCAATTTTTGATAAAAACCCTCCAGAAAGTAGGCATAGAGGGAACTTTCCTCAACATCATAAAGGCCATATATGACAAACCCACAGCCAACATTGTCCTCAATGGTGAAAAACTGAAACCATTTCCACTAAGATCAGGAACAAGACAAGGTTGCCCACTCTCACCACTATTATTCAACATTGTTTTGGAAGTTTTAGCCACAGCAATCAGAGAAGAAAAAGAAATAAAAGGAATCCAAATCGGAAAAGAAGAAGTAAAGCTGTCACTGTTTGCAGATGACATGATACTATACATAGAGAATCCTAAAGATGCTACCAGAAAACTACTAGAGCTAATCAACGAATGTGGTAAAGTAGCAGGATACAAAATTAATGCACAGATATCTCTTGCATTCCTATACACTAATGATGAAAAATGTGAAAGTGAAATTAAGAAAACACTCCCATTTACCATTGCAACAAAAAGAATAAAATATCTAGGAATAAACCTAAGGAGACAAAAGACCTGTATGCAGAAAATTATAAGACACTGATGAAAGAAATTAAAGATGATACAAATAGATGGAGAGATATACCATGTTCTTGAATTGGAAGAATCAACATTGTGAAAATGACTATACTACCCAAAGCAATCTACAGATTCAATGCAATCCGTATCAAACTACCACTGGCATTTTTCACAGTACCACAACAAAAAATTTCACAATTTGTATGGAAACACAAAAGACCCCGAGTAGCCAAAGCAATCTTGAAAAAGAAAAACGGAGCTGGAGGAATCAGGCTTCCTGACTTCAGACAATACTACAAATCTACAGTAATCAAGACAGTATGGTACTGGCACAAAAACAAAAATATAGATCAATGGAACAGGATAGAAAGCCCAGAGATACTCTTTCCTTTTGTGATGTGGTGTGGACTTAGCCCAGACTAGATATGTTCCTGTGACCTAGAGGCTAAGTGGTCCCCACCTTGAAGGAGCCAGGGTTTCACACTGTGAATCTTTTTAATAAGCTCAGCACCAGTGCTGCTCTAATATTACATTCTAAAGAAAAACATAGGTTGTTTTTAAATTTTAAAAGTACATAAATAGCAAATGTTTCTCACAAGTAGTAAATTTACATCATACCAATTTCTTGTAATGTTTTGAAAATAATTTTTGTTGTAAAATAATTCAAGATGGGCTTCCCTGGTGGCGCAGTGGTTAAGAATCCTCCTGCCAATGCAGGGGACATGGGTTCGAGCCCTGGTCTGGGAAGATTCCACATGCCGCAGAGCAACTAAGCCTGTGCGCCACAACTACTGAGCCTGCACTCTGGACCCCACGCGCCACAACTACTGAAGCCTGCGTGCCTAGAGCCCATGCTCCGCAACAAGGGAAGCCACCACAAGGAGTAGCCCGCACACCGCAACAAAGAGTAGCCCCCACTCACTGCAACTAGAGAAAGCCCGTGTGCAGCAACGAAGACCCAATGCAGCCAAAAATAAATAAATAAAAATAAATTTTTAAAAAATAAAAATAAAATAATAATTCAAGAGTGCCCCATGGCCAGGTCTCCAAAGCCAGATTTCAAATTGGAGTGCGTGCTTTTGCTCAAGTTACTTAAAAAAGAAAAAAAAAAGAAGGAAGGAAGGAAAGAAAGAAACGAAGAGAGAGGAATTGAAACAATGGAATATTCTCTATTAAAATGATGTAAAGACTATAAAAGTGACATTTTTAAGTAGAAACAAGAATACAAACTATATGTAACTGCAATCTTATAAACACCTATATTCATTTGGGCAGAAGTTGAAGATTATAGGCCAAACACAAACTTGTCTTATGGGTTATTTTGGCTTAAAATTGTCTTTAATATTGATCTCTTTTTCAATTGAAGGAAGGAATATTTTTTTCTTTTTTGTCTGAATTTTCTAAACAAGTGACCTTATTTATGTATAAATCCTCAACAGCTAGAGCAGGATTTCTCAGTGTCGGTGCTGTCGACATTTTGGGCTGGAACATTCTTTGCTGTGGGAGCTGTCCTGCACACTGTAGGATGTTTAGCAGCATCCTTGGTTTCTACCCACTAGATGCCAGTAGGACTCTCCCCTGGCCCTCCCCGGCTATAACAGTCAAAAATGTCTCCCCTTATTGCCAAGTGTCTCCTGGGGGGACAAAACCATCCCTGACTGAAAACCACTGAGCTAGAGGAGCCAAAGTTGGAGGCAATTCTCTGGAACATTCCAGTTAAATCTATACTTACTAGAAAATTGCTTTTAAGACTTTTTTTTCTTTTTTCTAAACAAGTGATTTCGGGGCAGAGGAGGCACACGTTTCTTGGGTGGATTAAGCAGATAATTGCCTCAACCCTGTGCCTCGCCGACACGAAGGTTTTGAATGGAGCCCAGAGAAGAAGGCAAGCTCTGCCTTCTTCTGGTGATAACAGAGCCAGTGGCGGGCATATCTGTGTTCGCAGCACATACACTGACAGTCGGCAATTATTTTGAGTCACTGTGATAGTTACACGGGGTGTTGAAAGTTGACGTCGCATTTGATTCACCTGAAACATGAATGAGAAATTTAATGTGGAGGCAAAGATGTAAATGAGAAAAGTTTTCTGAGTGGAATTTTTGGGGCAGGGAAAAGGGAGAGAGGCCCTCTTTCTCTCTGATTCTCTACGGAATAATTTAAAGGAAAGTCAAAACTACCATTATATTAGGGACAAAGCCGTCATACTGACTGAACAGTGAGAGTAAAAATTACCCTCCAAGCAAGGAGTCCCTGCTGGGCATGAGAGGACCCGCCAGTTGATGATGCGATACTGACAGTTCCTCCCACAAGCAGCCTTCTCTTCTGAGGACCCTGCCGGTTCTCCCCACTGGCGTGCTTGCCTCTTTGTTGATGAGAGTCCTGCAGGGCTCGACAGCAATTCAGTCGGTGACGTGTTTATTAATTTTACCTTTTTAGAGACGTGTTGTTATAAAGCAGAAATGAACACACCATTGTAAAGAAATTATACTCCAATAAAGATGTTAAAAAAAAAAAAAAAGAAAGAAAGAAAGAAAGAAAAGCCATTCAGACACCCAGGAAAGACAGAAGAGCCACGTAGATGGTTTCTGGTCCTTTGCAGGTTCCTACATGGCTCTGGCAGATGCCTTCTCTTTAGTGTGTGTTGCACCCCCTTCGTGCCCCGCCTCACACACTCGCCATCCATCTTTTGCTCCAGCCTTTGCTGGGGGTGCCTCGCGTCCCCAGGTACCTCCCGCTGTTCACCTGGGATTGCCTGGAATCACCTGGGCAGGGCCTCACCCTTACAGCCCGGAAGTATGAAAAAAGGAGTTAACGCCCCATAGGTGACCCTTGACCAATGAGGGGACAGCCGTCAATGGATAACCACTTTCCCTCCGTCCCTCTGAGGTTGTTCTCTCGGCTCATGGGAGGTTCTGGTGGGACTGAGTCGCTCACAGAAGTAACAACCGCGGTAAGAGGTCCTTGCACCGGTTTGCTTTCATTACCTGTTCCGCTCTTGCACACCAAGGTTGTGCCCCAAACAAGCAACCTGCAGTGCAAGCCCTCATCCAAAGGTCTGCTTTCAGAGAGATCCCAGGCTGACACAGTGAAAAGTTTATTTTGAGAGATGAAGTTCTCACGGGGCATTTAAATTGCCATCATCAACAGCATGTCACATCAGATTCTCATTCAAGTAAAAGGGAACTCACTATTGAAACAGATCAGTTTCTTCTATTTGGAAAATGATTTTTAGAGCAAATTAAATATTCCCTTTAAGAAGAGCTCTGAAGTTTGAAGTTCCAGGCAGTTGAAATGCCAACGTCAACCAGAAAAAGAGAGCAGCATTCTCTTCATCGTATCATATGCATGTCTTACTTAATACTATCTAGCCTGCCAACAATAAATGGTATTATTAGACTTTAGGTGAGGACAGTATATTCCTCAATATAAGAGACTTCTTCTGCCACTTGGATGCAGAGGTACCGCTATGGACTGGCTGTGGGCAGGTGGCGGAACTGGCCATTTAGGATGAACCGTGGAGGATAAAAGGATGGCCAGGAACAAAGAATGACACAAGTCAGGCAAAACTTTGGCCTCATTAGGATCAGGTTCAGCCTACGAGATGAAAGACACAGTGGATGCTGTCAGCTACTTCCCCAGCATCTATGCCCCCATCCCCTGTGCTACTCAGCAGCTGTGTGATTTGGGTGGATGGGTCCCCACCCCAAGCTCCAGAAGCGGGATCCCACTGGCCTAAGCCAACCGATTTAATCCCACTCTCCTTAGTGTGGTGACTGGTTTAAAGATTCACTGGTTAATTAGTACATGGCATTCCTCCTCTGACCACTGCTGATGGGTAAAGAGTTGGGTCAACCGTAATGAAGCCTGGGAATTTCGTTTGCGAGCTGAGAAAGGAGAAGCTCTTTCAGCTGGGATGCAGAGGTGACACGATATTACAGTGGTCCTCTTCCTACCACAAGAGTACAAAGTCCACAACAGTTCTATGAGCCATTGATCCAAAAATTTTTGCACCTGCTTTTCATTGTCAATTATCAGCCTGAAAATGGAGCTATACACAGGGAAGGGAAGAATCAGAAAAATTAGAGTGACTTGGAGCCTAATCAACCAGGCCTGAAGCATGCCCAATTTCAAAACTCTTAGTCACCTGATTCAATAAATTCCCTGGGTTGTTAAAGGAAGTATGAAATCGATTTCCTGGTACTTGCAAATAAAAGTGTCCTGACATGCCAGGTATCCCATCTGAAATCTTTTCTAAACCTTATAATATCTGGAACTTGGTAGACACAGAGTAGACACTCATAAATTCAATATTTTTGAAATAATTATTCTATTTTGAAAGAAACCCTAAAATAACTCAGATTTTTCTCTTTAGGTGCTATCTCAAGATTCTGGATTATTCTCCACAGTTCTGCATTCTAAAGAAGTTACTTTCTTGCTGTAGTCCAACAAAAATCTTTGTTTACAGTGGCTTAACTGTGATTACGTGCTGAAAGAAGGTATTGATGGGACCGATATGGTTTTTCCCTAAAGAGTGACAGGATAGATTCTCCAGTCCAAGAAAAAGAAAAATGGATGTGAAATGCAGTCACAGCTGGCAAAAGTGATTAACCATAAATAATGACTCACTTTTTCCTATTTACTAGGTTTTTAAAATGAGGAGTCTTATGTAAAGCTAGAGATATTTTAAAAGGAGGAAAGAATGTACTTTCAGTATGCCTGATTATTGACTACTTGCATGCATGTGGATAAATGCAATCAACATATAGCCCAAAGTCTCATTTCTGGCAAAGAGTTTCATATTCCTTCTCTATCAAGTGTTTTAGCAGAACTGCTAATAAATAGTGACATGATCTTTTTTCTCAGTTTGAATCTCTGGAAGAGAAATTGTGATGGAAGAAAATAGCATGGATCAGACAGCTTTAAGGATAAAGAACAAAAACAAAAGTGAGCCTCTTTGGACTAATCATAAAAAATCTGGTTCCTGTACTTTTGGGTCACTAGGTCCTCTGTTCTCTCCCTACGCCATATCTGTGTAAGAGGCCTACTCTGAATACAACAGGGAGGCAGTGTGATCCACCAGAAAAGGCCTAGGAGTGAGCTTTCGTCTTGGCGAGGCTAGGTGACCCTGGGCAAGTGTCTCAGCAGCTGTGAATCTCAAGCTTCTCACTGGTCAAGCTGCTCGGCTATGGTTGCTAAGATTTGATACAGCTGTACATTTTGATGAATCTATGCTGGCTCTTAATCTACAACTAGTGTCTTTGTACCGAAAGTCTAAAAAGGCAAGCCAACCCCCGTTAGCCATTTTTAGCCTTTAAAAAGTAGTTTGAGTCTTTAACCCACAGACAGTTGTAAGGAACTATAAACATATATAAATGTAAATGGGAAAAAAAATGATCCTGCCTACGATAGTATGAAATATGAATGGAGATAAAGCCATTTCTATTTCAAATATATAATCACTTCAGCTGAGATATCTAGTATCATCTTGAACTTGATTATGAGATAACAGAAATGGGACAGAGATGGCAATCATTTAATCTCTTAAGAACAGCTATTTTGAAGAGCTTTTCACTCTACGCTCAATAGATTTCTAGCAGGTTATGATCTGGCTAGAAAGAAAGCATAATGGTGAGGAAAATTATGTTTTCAATAACACATGCTTTTACACTACAAGTTCTTCCACAAAGGAGGCAATAAAATGAACTCTGACCACTTTAACTGATGGCTTAATGGCTCCATGAACAGATGTGGCCTCTCTGAAAGCAACAAGTTCATATCCTTGACTGGAGGTTTAGGAATGAGCTGAACTTTCAAGTGTAATGTAGGAAAGATTACATACTTCCAGACAAGAAAGCTGAGTAGTAGGGGGTTCAGATGCTTGGCGAGACGGACTAAAAGAATTAAGCTTAATAAGCTTCATTTTGCTAATGCAACAAATAGAGTTGAAGTTGAAATATGAACTATAAACATCGAGCCATTTATAAATGCCCTGTTAATAATGCTGTTAGCCACTGTCAGATAGGAAGCTTGCTTTTTTAAAAAGCATACTTCCTCGGAGTCAGAAAACACCAATTGTCAGATAATGCTTATTTTCCCTAGTAGTATAATGTTTTCGAGTAGAATATATTTTTAATAATATATGATAGGGGGACTGTGGAATTTTTTGTTTGCTTATTTGTGCTTTCCTTTTGTAGAAAACTAGATAAATTGAATCTAAAGTTTATCTGGATAAATGTGCCAGAAGAATATCTTTTTCAAAAAAATAATAATGATATAAAAACAAAATATAAAGCCTCAGTGTGATTATGGCCCAGGAATTAATGAATGAGAACAGCATCCACACACACACACACACACACACACACATACACAGGAATTCAGCAAAGGTCAAAAGAAGCATTTCAAATTGGTGGGGATAAACAGGTTGGTAGGAAAAGGAGCTGGGATCATTGACTATCCATTTATCCATTTGGGAATGGCTGGGGTCTGTTTCCATGGCAGAGCCTGCTATGTGTTCAACAAAACTTATTTCCTTCTCTTCCTGAGAACGTAGCTAAACCACATTTTCCAGCCTCCCTTGCAATTAGACGGGACTGGGAGTTCTGGCAACAGAAGGATAATAATATAATAATATAGAAACAAAGAATATCCATTGCTCCATCTAATTAAAAGCACTCACATTTCAAAGGAGTGTACAGGACCTGACAGTCACCCCAGGGACTGTGGCACAGCCAGATCCTGAAAGATATTCTCATACTGTGTTAGCAGAGACTCACAGTAATCCAAGGGATTAACTCTATATAGCTTGGTAGAGGAACAATATTTTAAAATTCTATCAAGTCAGGGTGTTGTTTTTTTTTTCATTAAATGAGAGTACAGGAATTTATAAAAATTAAGATTTTTAACTGCTTACACTGTAGTTTTAAATAATCCACTTGGGAAAATAAGATTTTACATCTCAGGCCAGTTCTCAATGATATGCATCACTGAGCCAATAGAAAATCTGGCCTTACTTCATAATTACAATAAATTATTTATGTTTTTGTTTACAGCATACTCTCAGCATTTAAAACCTCTGGGTCTGTGGATAATAATAAGCAACATAAAAAATGAATAACACTTCATAATGAAACAATTCCCTCAGATTATCAGAAGTAGCCTATTAATAAAGCCCACCTATAATCACAAAGTCACACCAAATGGAATAACCACGAGAGCTTTTTTAGAATTTCAGTTGAAATAGAATTTCAGTGGAAAGAGATGAAAGTTCAGAGGGCATATGGCAAGTGTTTAGAAAATTATGAAATGCAAAGAGAATGAACATGGCCAAATTAATCAAATCCTAGGCTAAGAGCAAGGGACTCCAAGTGCAACTGCAGAAGGGATATTTTAGGACTGAAACCTGGAAGGGCTTCTTCACACAACAGCTAGAAAACAGGACTCCTTTTCTATCCCTGAACTAATAATTCCCAAGGTTGGTATGGGGATGGGGGAAGAAGAGGGGATGCACCCCGCTTAATGAGGTCTCACAAAATACACAACATCCCCCTGTCCCAATCCTGACGGGCCTCTCCCCTCCCGCTCAGCACTGGGAATCACTCTCCAGCGGGGTGACCACAGTGCCGGAAGCTGGCATGACATTTGCCTTCTGACTGGGTGGGAGGGTTGGTGAGAGTCTTCGGAGGTCTCAGGCTGAGAACAGAAGCTGGCTCAAGGAGGGTTTCAGTAATGCGTAAATCACCAAGGGACATTAGGAGTGTGTTGGGGGTTAGGGCTGGGGCCCTTCTTAGCCTTGGGAAGAAACTGGACTCTCCCATAAACGGCCACAGCAGTACCGATTTCAGGGGTTCAAATTACTGGTCCCAACCAGCATGACATCTTCTACCCATTACCTAGTCTCTCCTGCCCACAGGCAGGGCCACATCACTGATGACGGAGTATTTCAGCCACTAAAAAAGATCCCGATCATCATTAAAGATACTAAGTGTTGATCTGTGCTGGCTAAGTGAGGTAAAATGTTTGTGCCCTTCTAGTAACAACTCAACGAGGCTATTTCAGGATATTTATTAAACCAATTAAGTATTTACAGTATGCTCAAGCACAGAGGCACAGTCATAGAGTACATAAATATGAGAAGATGAAAACAAGAAAATTTATGTTGGGAAAACTGTTTTTCCAGTTTCCTCGAATTGGGTGCAGAGGACGCACCGACTGTTTGGGAACGAGTTTGCGTTGAGCAGGCATCAGTGGTGACCTCGTGGCCACCTGCACACATCTTTTTGCTGTGGTTGAACTAAGGTAACCAGGAAAAGTTCATCACCTCCCCAGGTGTTTTCCTTGTAGGGTGTACAGTCTACGTCTTGGAAGGTGGTGATTAAGGGCTGGAAAGACAATTTAGGAAATCTCCTTCAAAGCCTAAAGACTAAACGAAATGGGTCTATTCCTACAATTTTCCCCCTCAATTAAAATTTTTAGTGCCATGATGATGATGAACCCAAACTACAAACACTTTCTTTAGCCTATGGTGCACATGTGGTAAAGGAGTCCATGTTTTCTCAAATACAGTGATAGTCCGTGAATACTGGACCACCTGTGTTATATTATTACTAGTTTTCCTCCTCACTTGACTGTAAACTTGCAGTAGGCAGAGACCACATACATGTTGTTCACTGTGCTTTTCTGAGACTTGACGCAGTGCCTGACACCCACACTGGCATTCAAGAAACATGTGCTGCATATGTGAACATGTGAATAGGAGAGTTTGGTAATGGGAGAAAAGAAATATCGCTTACCATCCCATGATCTTAAACCAGTTTCTATGATCATTGTGGCACTTTTCTTTCTGATTAGGGTAAGAAATTCTGTATTCTTCTCTTTTAAATGTGCTATAAACATTTCCCCCATTGTTACAGTCTTTATTATTTCCATTTTTAATGGCTGTATATGATTTTATCAAAGGGAATTATAATAATTTACTTATTTGCTGGACTTTTGAAATGCCCCAGTCTTTTTGCTTTTATAGCTGTGTCAATGAACACATTCACTAAAAATGCTTTCTCTGAGAAACAGATTCTTGAATTCATTTACTTATTCATCAGACACACACTAAGAGCCACTATGGACCAGGTGCATTAGGTTCTGAAGATGTAGGGGTGAGCAGAAAAGAAATAGAGTCCCTTGCAGCTTTTAGTTCAGCCAGGGAGAGAATTAAATAATTCTACAAGAAAGTAGAAGCACCAGTGTGCTAAGTGCCCTGGAGGAGAGACAGAAGGCAGTGAAGTACAGGGCAGGGACGAATTGCCCAGCAGAGGGGACGGCATGCACAAGGGCCTCATGGCAAGAGATAGCAAGTACATTCAAGGAACTGGGAGAAGCAATGTGGCCAGAGTACAGAGTGGGGATGAGCACGGAGCCCAATGAGGCTGAGGATGAATGGAATGAAACTGCTCAGGACCTGGTGGGCCACTTAAGGATTCTGGTTATAATCCAAAGAGCTATGGGAAGCTGCCAAAGTGCTTCAAGGAGAGGGCTAATGTGCTTAAATATACATTTTGAAAGTTCATCCTTGCTGAGGCAGGCAGAATAACGGCCTTCCAAAGATGTCCATGTCCTAATCCCTGGAACGTATGGTTGTGTTCCATGGGAAAAGGGGGACAGGGTTGTAGGTGGAATTAAGGCCACTGACCTTAAAATGGGAGATTATCCTAGATTATCCAGGTGGGCCCAATGTAATCTCAAGGAACTTTAAAGGTGGAAGAGGGAAGTAAGTAGAAGACTCAGTAATGAGTCAGAGAGAGACTGGAAGGTGCTAAGCTGCTGGCTTTGAAAACGGAGGAAGGTGCCATGAGCCAAGGGATGCAGGTGGCCTCCAGAAGCTGGAAAAGGAGAGGAAATGGATTATCCCCTAGAGCCTCTAGATGTAATGCAGCCCAGCTGACATCTTGATTTTGGCCCAGGGAGGCCCATTTTGGATCTCTAACCTCTAGTATGGAAAGCTAACAAATGTGTGTTAAGTCACTAAGTCTGGGGTAATTCGTTACAGCAGCCATAGGAAATTAATACAAGGGGGGAGGTCTTGAGTTCTGTTTTGGATAGTTAAGTTTCATATGTCCTCAACACAAAGAATATGGACATTTGGAAGTATTCAGCTATTTAGCTACTTTTCTAATAAGTTACATGATCTGTAAAGAAATTTGACTTTTCACGACCCCAGTTTTATCATATATAAAAACAAGTTTTATTTAAGGTCGGTTCTACTTCTAAATCTCTGAGTTTATAAGCTTGAAAAGAAACAAATATGCTTTTCCCTTAGATTCCTGTCAGTACTTGGCAGTCACTCGGGAAAAAGTGATATTAAAAATAGTGGATCTAAACTAAAGGGGGAAAAGATTCCATTAAAAAAGTACCCCACATATAAAATTATCTTTAAATACCTTAATAAGAAATGTGTTGAATTTATATAAAGAAAACTACAAAATTCCATGGAGACATACAAAAGGATATTTAAAAATGTCCATATGTGTGTTCCTGGATGGGAAGACTGAACGTTGTAAAGATGCCAAATTCTTCCCAATTAATTTATAAGTTGAACACAGTTTTCATCGGAACCCCACAGGGAGGTTTTTCGAACTCTGCAAAAATGACTCTACCATTCATCCGGAAAATAAACAGGCAGGAAGAGCTGAGAACAATTTGAAAACAAGAAATACCAGGTTTTAGAACATATTATAAGAACTGGGGGGAAAAAGTGTGTCCTTGGTGTAAGAATAAGGGAAGAGAGTAGATCACAGCCTGGAAAGGTCGCCTAGGATGTAAAAGAACTCAATATAGAATATGATAATCAAGACATTATATATAAATAGGGGTTATCTAGCAGATGATAAGGGGAAAACCGGCTTGCAATTTGGAAACAAAAATGTTTAGATCAGGGCTTCCCTGGTGGCGCAGTGGTTGAGAATCCGCCTGCCAATGCAGGAGACGCGGGTTCGAGCCCTGGTCTGGGAAGGTCCCACATGCCGCGGAGCAACTAGGCCCGTGAGCCACAATTACTGAGCCTGCGCGTCTGGAGCCTGTGCTGTACGACAAGAGAGGCCGCGACAGTGAGAGGCCCGCGCACCGCGATGAAGAGTGGCCCCCGCTTGCCGCAACTGGAGAAAGCCTTCACACAGAAATGAAGACCCAACACAGCCAAAAATAAATAAATAAATAAATAAATAAATTAAAAAAAAAAAATGCGATTTAAAAAAAAAAAAAAAAAATGTTTAGATCATCACCCCATGCTAAATACCCAACTAAATTCCAAAGCACTAAACAATCTTAAAATTCAAAGCAACCAAGAGAATGGAAGTGGATATTAACCTGGCTTCTAGATGAGGAAAACTTTCTCAGTATAAAAGCAGTGGGAAAAAATTGCAAAGGAAAAGATCACAGGTTTGAATATATGAAAACTTAAAGCTTTGCAGATCAAAAAATCATCATAAAATAAAAGGAAAACAGCACACTGGGAATAATAGTTGTGATAAAAATAGAAACAGGTAAATATTCTCATCATTGAAAAGAGGTAAATGACATGGATGGATAATTCACAGAAGAGGGAATAGAAAGAGCTAATTAACATGTGAAAATGTTCAATATTACTAGCAATCAGGGAAACAGAACCAAAAATGAGATACTGTTTTCCACCTATTAGATTATCAAAGATTTGAAAAATAAATAACATTCAATCATCAGTGAGAGCACAGAGGGGCGGGTGCTGCAAGAGGCAGTCACATTTGTTAATTAGGCAATTTGGTAAGAAGAATCAGGAGTCCTAAAAATGAAAAAATAAGTTCATACTACCCAGTATGGTCTTCCCACATCTAGGAACCACTCCTAAGGAAATAACTTAAAAGTGTGGACAAATATGTTGATTGTAGGGTTATTTATAAAGTGAAAACGGCAAAATGATTGAAAAGCATGGGATCTAAAACTCATTTAACAAAAACACGGAGAGGAACAAGAAAGACTAAATACCGAAATATTAACAACAGTTATCTTTGATTTGCTAGGAATGTGGTTGGTTTTTTATTCCCTTTTTCTTACCTTTCTCTATTTCCAAAATATTGTACAAGGAGCATTTGTTACTTTTGTAACCAGATCTCTTCCCTGCCATACACACGCACAAGCGCACTCCTCCCGCCCCACGCAACCACCTCTTCTCTATTTTGCCAGCTTCCCCCTGCATGCAACTGCGAGCTAAGGGAAAATTCATGTTTGATAAAATCATGCTGCGAGTGATGGCCAACAAAGGAAAAACATTTAGCACTTCGAGGGCTTATTTGAGTTTATAAGAAAGGAATGAAAGGAAAGATGTTATGGACAGAACTGTTCAAGAAACAAGTGTGTTCGAAGGAGGGTCCCGGGTGCCGCCGTCTGGGCGCACATTCCTCCGCGGCAGTTTTCTTTCTGTGACTGCATGGTCTGACTATTCGGCACATTTGACACTCTTTAGCAATAAATATATCCCGCGTATGGAAGTTTTACTGAAAACAGCTCCCAGCGGGGAAAGAAAACAAACAGAACCCTTTTCTTAGTTTGAATCAAACCGCAGGGATAAAACGAGTCTGAACTTCGCGCTTGGTGTTCTCATCTCTGGAGGACCGTACAGAACAAACACCCAGAGGTGGGAACGTTTCATGTCTTCTTTTCTTCCCTGTCGCTTCTCTGCACCCCTACCCCTGCCCCCCGCCCCGCCCAGTGAAGTGGGCTGCTGCGATGAGGACTTCAGATCTGCCGCCTGTCAGCCCCACGGGCTCTGGGACCCTGGGATGGAGGCGGGGTCTAACCTGCCCATCATGCTTCCAAATTCCCACCCTCTCCCCAGAATAAGGGCATGTAGGCATTTTTTCTTTTTAGAGACTTTAGAAATCACCCAACCCACTCTTTTTTTTTTTTTCCAAACCACTCTTGCCATTTTATGGATGAGGAAATTGAGGCTCAGAAGAATAAAGCAACTTTCCTGAAGTTACCTATCCAGCTAGCAACAAAATTAGGCCAGAAAACCAGGTCTCTTGATTCATAGCACAGTCCCATGCCCAGCTAATAATAATTCTGTGCTTTCTGAGATCATAAAGACCTTTGTCAGAAATCCACGTGGATCCTATTTTACATAGAAAGAAAAGCCAAGTTGTAGAATACAAACAGCTCAAAGCTACATACACACTGCATGTAGTACTAGAAGCAAGACTCAGGGACTCATTTCCAACTCCTAGACTGTTCTCACTGTATGTGGGAATATGGGATAAACTCTGATATTAGGATGACTTTGTTGTACAATCAGCCAAGCTTTTCACAGCCGTGCAGAATTATGGGCTGAATAAGACCTGGACCTGGAATGCCCTAGGCCATGACATCACATTGAGTGTCCTCCCCAGAGCGCCACAGAACATTCCACTAATTCAGGGCTGGGAAAAGAAAGCACAAAAACATTTCAAAAAGTTAGTGCTTCAAAATTATGCAGTGAGTGTACATTTGAAAATTTTCCATTAAAGTTCTTAATTAGGTTTTTCTCCCACAGATGCTGGGTTGTACTTAAGAGCCCTTGGCAAAATCTGAGTTTAAGAGAAGCACTGGCATCAAAATTAGAGGAATTTCATTATAAAATACTTTTTAATTAATGTTACATAGATAGCTGTAAACTTGAGTTTTGAGCAATGGTGAGGGGATATACTATTAGAGGACAGTGAGTGCTCCTGGAGCATCATGAAGATTAGAGTTTTGACTGATTTGATAGAGCGTCTAACTGGAAAAATTAAAATCAAGGGGAAAGTTGAAGGAACAGGTTAGAGACAGAGCTGAGACCAGAGAGAATGTGAAGTCTACAGGAGCCTGAGCAACAAGATGAATGAATGCTAAAGCCTCTCAAAATTCAGAGTAAAAGATGAAAAATTTGTGAAGCAAAATGGAAAGTAACCAAAAAGAAATACATTCTTTTTATAATATAGTTAATTTACCCTTCACATACTTTGCTGGCATGCATAATTAGTTGTATATTAGAAGGCTTCAAGGGGAATTCTGTAAAATATAACATACACGCTTGATTTTGAATTTGTGAAAACTAAACAAAAGCCTTAATGATATTGTTCTTAGTGGATATACAGATATTAGTGGCATGTTTCCTAAAAGCAAAGTCAAAACAAAGATACTCTTCATTGTACATGTTATTTAATAAATTATTAGAAGGTCTTGCCATGGTGATAAGGCAGGAAAAACAAGTAAGAAAAATTAATAGGAAAGGAACATCACTAACTGCTGAAGTCATGATTATATAACCCAGCAAACTCAAAGGAATCTACTAAGAATTTTAGAAATAAAATAATTCAAATAAAATAATTTGCCACATAAAACATATGCCAATAACAATAGCATTCCTTTTTAATGGTAACAATGATTAATATTTTTGTTTTGAAAACAGATTTCTCTTACAACAAGGACAAAATATATCTGTACTTAATGTACATTTATTGAGGTAACTAACCTAAGGTGGGATATATCAGTCCAATACAAATAAAATTACAAACATTTTGTAGAAGAAAAAATAAATAAAAATCTGTAAACGTGGCCATACTTCAAGTTAATTTATATATTTAATACATTTTCAAATAACAGTAGGATAATTTGTTATATAAAAAATTCTAAAAATCATCTCAGAGATTAATTTGGACAATAAAGGGGAACTTGTCTTAGGAAATACCAGATTATGTCATAAAGCAACCCACATTGAAAGTAGGCTGCTGACTTCAGAAATCTATGGAACAAAGTAAAGAATTTAGGTATAGGGCATAAGTTATATGGGAATTTAATATATGACAATCTGAGTGCAACAGAAAAGAGAACTTCTGAGGTTATTCCTTAATAATATTAAGGTATATAAACTTAGACTCTTACTACATATTACAAACCATAATAAAATTATAGTAAAGAAAAATTTAACATGCAATTTCCCAAATTTAGAACAAAACAGAATAATCCGTTTATCCCAAGTGGCCATTTAGATTTACTATTTAAGAAATAGGAGAAATTATAAATAAGTGGCAGCTGGGGTGGGGAGGTAAAACTAAGATAAAAGGTAAATATTGATACGAAAACATTTGTGATAAATATTGCACGTGTTTACGCATCTAAATTATGAGGGAAGCTCCTACAAATCTGTAAGAATAACTCAAATTTTCCAGTTATAAATGGCCAAAAGTTACAAAAGAAAAAATTTTAACTATACCAAATTTAAGTAAATGTTCAACTTGCCAGGTGAGTGGAGTGCAATAAAACTGTGATGTAACACTTTATACTTACCAAAATAGCAAACAAATACAACTGATAAAGACCAGAGTTGGCAAGCCCCCAGGGAACATACTATTATTCAACAACAGTGTTTCATACTTTTCCCAAAGTGGTCTGACAAGAGGTAACTAGAACCACACACACACAGAAGATGTTTTTGACCTTTTAATCCTATTTCTGAAAATTTATCCGAAGAAAACACATCTTAAAAACTTCTTCTCTTCAAAAGACACTGTTAAGAGACTAAAAGACAAGCCACAGACTAGAAGAAAACTGTTGCAAAGCATATACCTGATAAAACAACACATAAAGAATTCTCAAAACTCAATAATAAGAAAGTAAACAACATAATAAAAAATGGGCAAAACACTTGAACAGACACTTCACTAAAGAAGATACAGAGATGAAAAATAAGCACATGAAAAGATTTTCAATATCACTGGTCGTCAGGAAAATATGACTGGAAACCACAATGAGATAACCACTGCATACCTTAAAGAATGGCTCAATTTACAAAGACCAAGTGCTGATGAAGATGTAGAGCAACTGGAATTCTCACTCACTGCTGGTGGGAATGAAAATACTTTGGAAAAGTTGGGCAGTTTCTTAAAAAATTAAACCTACACCTACCATATAATCTAGTCATTCATTCTACTCCTAGGTGTTTACCCAAAAGAAAAAGCACATATCCATTCAAAGACTTGTACCTGAATGTGCAGAGCAGCTTTGTTAGCAACAGCCAAAACCTGAAAACAACCCAAATGTCCATCGACATGTGAATGGATAAGTCAACTGTTGCACATCAATAAAATGAAATACTACTCAGCAATTAAAAAGGGATAAACTACTGATACACCCTATATCATGAATAAATCTCAAAGTAATTAGACTGAGTAAAAGAAGCCAGACCAAAAAAAGAGTATATATTGTATGATTCCATTTATATAATATTCTAAAAATGGGAACTAATTTGTAGTGTCAGAAAAGAGTTCAGGGCTTCCCTGGTGGCGCAGTGGTTAAGAATCCTCCTGCCAATGCAGGGGACACAGGTTCGAACCCTGGTCCAGGAAGATCACACATGCCACAGAGCAACTAAGCCCGTGTGCCACAACTACTGAGCCTGCGCACTAGAGCCCGCGAGCCACAACTACTGAAGCCCACGCGCCACAACTACTGAAGCCTGTGTGCCTAGAGCCCGTGCTCCACAACAAGAGAAGCCACCGCAATGAGAAGCCCGCGCACTGCAATGAAGAGTAGCCCCCACTCGCCGCAACTAGAGAAAGCCTGCGTGCAGTAATGAAGACCCAACGCAGCCAAAAATAAATAAATAAATAAATAATAAAATTTAAAAAAAAAAGAAAAGAAAAGAGTTCAGTAGTTGCCTGTAAAGAGGAAGCAGGAAGATGGGACGGGGTAGGACAGTGGGATTGCAAAGGGTTACAAGGAAACTTTTGATGGTGATAAATATCTTCATTATCTTGACTGTGGTGATAATTCAAGAGTATACACATCTCAAAAACTATTAAACTGTATACTTTAAATATGTACAGTTTATTGCATGTCAATTATACTGCAGTATAGATGTTGAAAAATGCTTTAGGTAGAAAATCATCTATACCATCATCTCTTACAATGGCAAAAACCCAGTAGGAAATCCAAGTGTCCCACAAAAGGAATATAGCTCAGTAAATTGCAGCTCATCAATGTACCATAAAGCTTTTCTTTTATTAAATAATATATGTGATGCCATGTAGATATAAACTAATATTTTCTCATAGTAGAATATGAAATGATATACACAACATTACTACAACTATACAAAACCCTGTGATTACATATGGCTGAAGACTGAAAGAGGCCATAGAGAAACTTAACAGCTGTTATTGCAGAGTAATACATTATAGGTATAAATGTAGAGTTGTTGAAGTAAGTTTCTTTCTTTTTTAAAAAAGAATAGTATGTTTGTATTTTAGAGTTTTGTTAACATCTTTCTAAAGCTCTCTCTAAAGTATTCAGGGAGTTCTGCGGTAAGGAGACAAAGAAACTAAGTGAAATTTCAATGCTGATTCTCCAACAAAATATTAATTATTTGCCTCTTTCCTCTCTCCTTACAGGCACTCTGCTACATTCCCACTGGTCCCACTACCGCCATGATCTTTCCATCCCCAGGACACTGCTTTCCTCAAGTCCTTGCCATTCTTCCCCCAGCTATCATCACGATTCTGCACATTAGACCTCAGTTTCTATGCTGCCATCAAGACAGACTACATCACCAATTTCCCTCATAAAAACAGAAGACTCCCACTCTGCCCACACAATATGGTTAACTCCTTAACATTAAGTCTCTCATGAGCTACTGCAACCTCTACTTCCAGCCTTATTTCCAAAATTATTTCCTTATTCCCAGACTCTTATTTGTTAGTCCTTAATTCCTATGTACCACCCTAGGCCCTGGGGGTATAAAAATGAATAATATTTGTGTGGTGGTTAATTTTTTGTGTCACCTTGGGTAGGCTATGGTGCCTACTTGTTTGGTCAAACACCAGTCTAGATGTTGCTGGGAAGGTTAATTTTTTAGATGTGATTAACCTTTAAATCAGTAGACTTTGAGTCTGGCAGATAACCCCCCACGTGGGTGGGCCTCATCCAATTCGTTCAAGGTCTTACAAGCAAAGAGTGATGTTTCCCAAAGAAGAAGTGATTCTGCCTCCAGAGTGCAATATAGAAACCTTGGCTGAGGGACTTCCCTGGCGCTCCAGTGGTTAAGACTCTGAGCTTCCACTGCAGGGGGTGTGGGTTCCATCCCTGGTCAAGGAACTATGATCCCACATGCCGTGTGGTGTGGCCCCAAAAATAAATAAATAAATAAAATGTTAAAAAAAGAAAAGAAAAGAAACCTCGGCTGAGTCTGCAGTCTGCAGCTTTCCCTGTGGACTTCAGACTTGCCCGCTCACAATCTTGTGAGCCAATTCCTTAAAATAAATCTCTCTCTCTATATATGTATGTCTTATTGTTTCTGTTTCTCTGGAGAACTCTAATACCATATGGCTCCTACACTTATGGAACTCGTAGGCTAACCCAGGAAATAGAAATATACACAAATAATTAAATCAAACTTGGAGAGTACCAGAGTAGCCCTTCTCCCATAAACAATGAAAGATATATAGAGATATTTTTTAAAAAATTTGTTTTTTGATGTGGACCATTTTTTAAGTCTTTATTGAATTGAATTTGTTACAATATTGCTTCTCTTTTATGTTTTGGCTTTTTGGCCACGAAGAATGTGGGATCTTAGCTCCCCGACCAGGGATCAAACCTGCACTCCCTGCAATGGAAGGCGAAGTTTTAACCGCTGGACCGCCAGGGAAATCCCGAAAGATATATTTTTTAAAGTGGTTTTCAGAGATTGGACAGCAGAGAGCAGGGCTTATATGATTCCTGAGAAGAAAAACAAGTAAAGAGAGCCCTATAATTATCCTGGCTTTCTGCCTAGAGGTACCATCCGAACTGAGGTAAAGGGAAGGGAAACTCAAGCAGGGGATGGCGGTCTTACTGAGCTGAGGAGACAGAGGTCAGAGCCTGGGGCACAGAGCACCTAACATATTTGACACCAGGAGCCTATCATTTCTTAAACACCTGTTCTCTGTATGACAAAATTATTTTCAGCAATAATCATGTAATAATCAGCAATAATCACTATGTTCTTGATTTATTCTCTGGTTTTAAAACAAACCATTAACGATGCAAAAAGGGAATAAACATCATTTTACAAAATTTTATTGAAATCTGTAAAATAGTTCAGGTGTAAACTAAACCTTACACTTAACAAACATAAATATGAAGCCTCACATTTCCCACTTGGTTTCACTATTTTACATTGTAAACACAAAGTAAAACTCTTAAGTGGTCACATACAATGAGACTTTAAATAACTCACGTTATTTCTTTATCTTCATAACAACTGTGTTATCGTTGTTTATACCAAATCTATTCTCTAAACATGGGAGTTTCTTATACTACAGGAGATGGAAACACAAACTATATTTGAAGCCAGTCCAAATGATTCTGAACTGCTACTGCTAGAAATGTACTCTCAAAATAAGCACATTTAGCTGTTTAATAAAAGAAAAATATAATAATGTGTAATTTAAAGTTTACACGTGTATTATTAAAACTCAAAAGTAACCTCAGCAATTGTTTAGAACGTAGGCCAACAAAAGTCCCGTTTCCCACCCCATCCCAAGTATTTTATCACCTGATTAGTCAGAGTTGTAGAGACATGATGATAAATACAAGATAGACTTTTAGTCATATTTATAATTATTTTAAAATTCTCTTCCAACTACATACCTCCAAATTCCCAGCACCTGGGTTGGACTGCTCCCTCCCCCTAACCTTTGGTGTACCTGGGTTGGGAGTGGCTGAGGTCTGGAATTTGTGGTGTGGAGTGCCCTGGGGAAGGAGCCATGCAGAGAAAGAGCTCCAGAAATCTGCATGGGATTCCCTGAGGACACACAGGGGTGAGAATGCAAAAACCTGGGGAAGGAATTGCCAGGGATGAGCCAGCTGAACAACCACTGATCTCACGCAGGGCTTGTACCTGTTGAGGTTCCCCCTAGTGAGACTGGAGAGAAGCATTGTACACCTTGGCTATTGAGCAGACACCGGAAAGGCCATACCTCCAGAGTGGGGCTAAATTAGCTGTAAAGGGTACTCTAAAACTATACAGTTCACCCTTGAACAGCACGGGTTTGAACTGCGTGGGTCCACCTATACATGGGTTTTTTTCAATAAATATAATACCTGTATTTATATTTCACAGATCTTTAATCAAGTGTGGGGAAAAGTTTGTGTTTGATTAGAGATCACAATATGTGGAATCAAAAGAACTAGGGTTTGAGACCTGATTTCGTCCTAACAGTTTTAGCTTCCTGACCTTGGGTGAGTCATCTTTCAATTCCTTTGTGTTTTGAGGCAGAGATAGCAGTACATGAATTTTTGACTACAAGGGGATCAGTGCCCTTAACCTCTGCATTGTTCAAGAGTCAACTGTACAAAGCTTATAAACAAGCCTTGAAAATCAAGCCCATTAGCAAGTAAATTTAAAACCTGTCAGGGCTTCCCTGGTGGCGCAGTGGTTGAGAATCTGCCTGCCAATGCAGGGGACACGGGTTCGAGCCCTGGTCTGGGAAGATCCCACATGCCGCGGAGCAACTGGGCCCGTGAGCCACAACTACTGAGCCTGCGCGTCTGGAGCCTGTGCTCCGCAACAGGAGAGGCCGCGCCGCGACAGTGAGAGGCCCGCGCACCGCGATGAAGAGTGGCCACTGCTCGCCGCAACTAGAGGAAGCCCTCGCACAGAAACGAAGACCCAACACAGCCAAAAATAAATAATAAATTAAAAAAAAAAAGTAATTACATAAGTAATATTTAAAAAAAAAACCTGTCAGAACTAATCTCAATACTCAAAAGAAGACATCAAAATCTCAACTCTCAACATCATAACATTCATAATTGTGGTAGGCAGAAGTTCTAGGAATGGCCCCCAAGATTCCATACCCCCGAGTCCTGAGAACCTGTGAATGTTATGAGAGATCATTTCCACGATTGTTAAATAATCCAGGTAAAATAATCCAGGTGGGCGTAATCTAATCACATGAGCCCTTAAAAGCAGAAAACTTTCTCCAGTTGGAAGCAAAAGAGATCAGAGAGACTCAAAGAGTTAAGAAGGATGTGACACACCACTGCTGCTTTGAAGATGGAGAGGACCACATGAGAAGGAATGCAGGCATCTGCTAAGAGCACAGAGTAGACTGGCTGACAGCAAGCAAGAAAACGAGGGCCTCTGACCCACAGCCACAAGGAAGCTTCCAACAACCCGGATAGGCTTGAAAGCAGATTCTTCCTAAGAACTTCCACATAAGAGCTCAGCCCAGAGTTTGCATGCCACAACCAAGGAGCTGGTGAGCCACAACTAAGGAGCCAGTGAGCCACAACTAAGGAGCTCGCCTGCCACAACTAAGGAGCCCACCAGCCATGACTAAGACCTGGTGCAACCAAATAAATTTGAAAAAACAAAAAACAAAAAAATCTCAGCCCAGCCAATACCTTGACCCTAGGCAGAGAACTCAAGTGAGCACATCTGACTTATAACCTGCAGAACTGTGAGATGAAACCAGAGGCTGCTGTAAGCTGTTAAATTTCTGATAATCTGTCACAGAGCAATAGAAGATTAATAAAATAAAGTCTAGAATCCAATAAAAACATTGTTATACATGCTAAGAAGTAAGAAAATGGGACCCATAAACAGGAGAAAAATCAGTCAAAAGAAACAGAACCAAAAACAACAAAGATGACAGAATTGGTAGACAAGGACTTCTAATTATAAGTATGCTCCAGGATCAAAGAAAAGATAAACATAATGAAGAGAGAAATGAAAAACATAAAAGAGAACCAAGTGGAACTTCTAGAGACTAAAAGTATAATATCTGAAGCAAATAATTCATGGGATGAGATCAACATCATATTAGACATTACAGAAAAAAATTGTTTGTGAAGTTAACGAAATGGAAATAGAAACTTTCCAAATTGAATCTGAGAAAAAAAAGGCTGAGAGTGAAATGGAAAGAACATCAGTGACTTGTGCGGTAATACAAAGTGGTCTAATTTACATGTAATTGGAGTACCAGAATATCAGGGAAGAAGAAAAAACATTTGAAGGAATGATGGCCAAACATTGTCCAAATTTGGTGAACACTAGAATACCCCTGATCCAAACTCACAAACTCTAAGCAGGATAAATAAAGAACACTATAAAAAGGAACATCATAAGCAAATTGCTGAAAACAAACAAAACAAAATCTTAAAAGCAGCCAGAGAAAACAACACATATGTTCAGAGAAAAAAATGTATAAAAATTACCACTGACTTGTCATCAGAAATAATGGAAACCAGTTAGAACGACAACTTTAAAGTGCTGAAAGAAAATATCCTTCAAAAATGAAAGTAAAATAAAACGTTTTCAGACAAACAGAAACTGAGAAAATTTGTCACCAGTAGACTAGAAATTTTAAGGAAGTTCTTTAGGCTTATAAAAAAATTATAAAGAATGGAAAATTGGATCTACACAAAGGAAAGAAGAGTCCTGGAAATAAAGGTAAGAAAAGAAGGGAAAAAGAAGGACAAATAGAAGAAACAGAAAATAAATATGAAGATGGCAGGCTTAAACCCCACCATATTGATAATTATATTAATTGTAAATAGGATAAACACTCTAATTAAAAAGAAGAGATTGTCAGAATGAATAAAAAAGCAACTCAACTGTATGCCATCCTTAGGAAATCCACTTTAATCATAAAGACATAGATAAATTAATAGTAAAAGAATAAAAAAAGATAACAAAAGAGGAATGGCTATATCAATATCACTTCAGAACAAAGAATACTATCAGAGAAAAAGAGATATTTCATAATAATAAGAGTCAATCAATTAATCAAGAAGACATAATCCTAAATGTATATATACCTAATAAAAGAGCTTAAAAACACATGAAGCAAAAAACTGAGAGAACTCAAAGAAGAACCAGACAAATCTATTATAGCTGATTATTTTAATACTCCTCTGGTAGTAAATATTGACATCTAAAAGATATTCATTCCACTCCATTTCTAATGGAACATTCACCAAGACAGATGCTGAGACATAAAAAAAGTTACAATAAATTTAAGGAGCTGAAGGGAACAGAATTAAATAAAAAATCAGTAACCAAAAAATCTGGAAAATATCTAAATATTTGGAAATTAAGCAACATATTTCTTAACAACCCATGGTTCACAGAAGAAAACACAAAGAGAATTAGAAACTATTTTGAACTGGATGATAATGAAAACACAAAATTTGTGGAATGCAGTTAAAGCACTGCTTAGATGGAAATATAAAGTTTTAAATGTTTACATTGGAAAAGAAAAAAAGACTAAAATCAACGATGGAAACATCTACTTGAAGAACCCATAAAAAGATCAAGTAAACCAAAATAAGTAGAAGGAAATAATAATATAACAGCAGCAAAAATCAATGAACTAGAAAATGGAAGAATAATACAGAAAATAAATGACACCAAAGATGGTTCTTTAAAAAGATCAGTAAAATTAATAAACCTCTAGCTAGACTGACGAAAGGGAAAAAACCCCACAAATTACCTATATCTGGATTGAAGGTGAGGCAGATCTTACAGCCATTAAAAATATTGTTAAGAGAATACCATGCATAATTTGTGCTAATAATTTTGAACTTAGACGAAATGGACACATTTGTTTTACATTTAACATTTCTTTTAAAAAAGAGAACGAGAGAGAAGAAAACAAAATCAGAAGCAAATATGGCAAAATGTCAAAATCTGTTAAATTTGGTTGGTAGGCACCTGAGTGTTATGATATCTTCTGCATGCTTGAAATGCTTCATAACTAAAATTATAAATTAATTGAGGAAAAATTATTTCTCAGGATCATTCAATCAACAAATATGTATTGACCATCTACTATGTGGTAGGCATTGGAGCAGCGTCCTGGGAATACAGTAGCCAATCAGACAGACAGGTCTCTGCCCTAATGGAGTGCAGTTTGGTAGGGGGGAGATGAACAAGGAAATAAAAAAGATCCACAAAGATTGTGGTAAGTGCTATGAAAGAAATGAACATACGTGATGACATATTTACAAGGGGAAAGGGCTGAAGGGAAGCAGTCACATACAAGAGCTTGGGGAAGTGAATTCCAATGAGAGAGAACTGTAAAGGTGGGAGTCCCACAGCCGGAAAGAGCTAGAAAGACTAGAACAACTGAGGAGAAGAAAGCGGTTTGAGATGAGGTTGAAGAGGTTAGATTTTAAGTGCAATAGGATGTCACTGGAGGTTTTAAGCAGAGGAGCTGGTTTTAAGGCACTTGGGTCACCATATAGAAAATGGATTGTCAGAAAGAAGGGCTGGAAGCCGGAAGCTATTGCAAACTTCAGGGGAGAAATGAGGATGGTGTGAGGCAGGATGGTGCAGTGCAGATGGAGAGAGGTGGGATCATTTGAGATTTGCCATCTATGACTTGACCTCAGTGTTTAAAGACGCGAGCTTGTCTTTTTTTTTTTTTTTCCTACAAATACACATCCAGGTAGAAATAGCCACCCCATTCCCCACTCTTAGTTGTCATCATTACTGCAATGATGGGTACACGCAGCAGCCTCAAGTTTCTTGCTTCAGTGGGCACTCCATTACCATCAACCCCTGGGGGTGATCCGATTAATCACGATGCCACTGCATGACGTGGATTACTACCACTCCACTTCCCAACGGCAAGCTGCTCGGCACTGCATTCAGGGCTGGACACAACCAAACCACTGCCAGACCAGCTGGGGCCACTGCCAGTACATCAGCTGGGATCCAGTCAGGAAATCCAGTCCAGAAATACAACAGTTATTTTAAAAGAGAGATTTTAACCTAAGAAATAGTTAGACAGGTATTGGAGGACTACAAGGCAAAAGGGAAACACTGCAGTTATTAAAAAGAAAAAAAAAAGTCGTAACTATGAGTATATGAAGCCTCTACCATCATCAGGGCTGAAGACACAGAGGGAAGAGGCTGAGGTTACGACCTAGAAGGCTGGTGGAGGGTCCCGGGAAGCTGGAGCCCACCCTCTGGGAGCTGTGGCTGATGTCTCTGAGGGGTCCAGGGTGAGAAACAGTGGGAAACTAGAACCAACAGCAGGTGCTGGAATGAAGTGACCCTTCCGGGAACCGAGAGGAGACAGGGAGGAAAGAGCCACGGCTGCTCCCTTCTCCAGCCGTCAGGCATCCTCTGCACGTTGGGAAGATGGAACCTGCTGAGAGGCAGCTGGTAAAGGAGAAATGCGGCTTTCAGAGTCTTATCCCAGCCTCACCATGCAGAGGAGAGAAGGGTGGGTTTGGGGCTGAGAGACAAGAGCTTAATAACCAACACACGCTGCTTTTTCCATGATCACGTTTCATGAAACAATTTTATTCATTCTTGACATGTGCCTTCATATCAATGTTTTCATTATCACCAGAGCCACTTTTAGAGACATTAACTCTATTTTCCAGAGCATGTCATTTTCACATCTGTTAAAGTTGTCTGGAATACAGGACTTTGTAAATTCCATGCTTGGTACTGACACTAGAAATTTTTACCTAAAGCCACTTGGTAGCTATTTGCATAACACTATAACATGTATGTTTTGGGTTTCTTTTTCATTCAATCTGAGATTTATATTTGTGATCTCTAATATGTAACCACTTACTGGATTGCTTTTAAAGTGATCTTTAAAGGCTTGTTTACAATGACAGCCAATATTTGCAGTTATGAGTTTATAACATCAGGCAGAAGAACTGGATCTGTGTGACATTTCCTTCCTCCTTTATTTGCCAATTTCATCAGGTAACCTCTGTAAGCATCAAAAACTCACACTGACTGAGGCTGCTTCAGGCTCAACACTCTTTTCTTGTTCAAAATAAAGTAACTGAGAACATGTCTGATAGTTTGAAAGACTTCGTAAGAGAACTAATTCTTTTCAGAGGGTATGTTTTGAAGAAAAGCCTCATTTTCTATTAAGTCCCCTAAGGCAGTGCTGCTTAAATTCTCTTTGGTAAAGGACCAATTGAAAAAATTTTTCCAGTCTGTTGCAAACTGCTACTTTGTAAAACTTAATAAAAATGAATTACTAGAAAAATGAAATAAAAAGACTTACAAGATAAAAGCTGCAATTCTGTATTATTAGTTCAACCAACAGGAAATTATACTGCAATAAATATTACCAAGTATACATAAGGAAAAACGTATGAAAATTGTACATGTTGTTTGTTCATTGAAAGTATGTATATAGGCAACTAATATGCAGTATAGGCTCACTATTACACTTGTAACTTTTCTTTTTCATTTTGAGGGAAAAAAATGAATCCCCATATTAAATGTCTATAGGCACACTTTGAATGAACACAGTGTATATAAATGCTTAAAATTTTTAATGTGACAAATTGACTTGCTTCTTGATTGATAATTTATCTAATCTAGGTGGTTTTGCCAACAAGGCTACTTGTAGTTGATAAGGTACATCTAAACTATTTCTATGTTTTATGTTAATAATAATAAGAGGAAAGAAACCAGTCTCACAGAATGGAATAGAAGAAGAGGTTTTAGAGCAATTTCAGCAAGCTCAGTTTGTTCACTTTAAAATTTTATCTAAAATGGAGAAAGTACTACTGTGTTTTCAGAGTCCTTTAAATCCTTCAAAAGAAGTCAGTTCCAGCAATGTATCTTGTAAGTTATGGTTAAATTTAAGTTATCTTTTGATGAAAGAAATGGATTCTGGATCCATGAATTTTTTAGGCGTAGATCTTCTTTTGATGGAAAATAAAATTCAAAATGCCTTATCAAATTTTAAGGTGTTTTGTGATAGCTTTTCACAGATGTGCAGTATGAAGATCACCTGCATCATTGATAATTGTTAATTTATGGAACGTGTGTCATAATAATCTGTAGAAACTCTGTTCTTCCAAGCTCCTTTCTTTTTTTTATCAGCCACTGAAAAACATGTTGCATTTCTTCTTTGCATGGAAATACTGAGATCATTAAAAATAATGAAGGTATTAGATACATACGCAATCCTGCTTGTCCAATTCATATCTTCAACAAGCCGGGATCAAACTGTCTTCTGATTTTACAGAAACGTTTAGAGTTGTTCTATAAATTGAACATTCTCGAACACTTGTCCTCTTGATTATCATCACACCTCAGCATGTAGTAATAGCTGTTCATGATCTGCCTACACAGTATCATGTAACACAAGAGAATAATCCAGAATTTAACACACCAGCCTTTACCTAATTCATGATTTTTAGGACGGCACTAAGCCCACAGTTTAGTTCCACCAACATTTCTTTTCATAGCAGGACTTCTTCATGAGAGAGACAGCCCGCTGATTTACATTCTGGTGCAGCCCCTAAATCAGGGCGATGTCTTCAGGATGTTTTCTGCACCATCGGAACACGCTCCTACACAAAATGTAAACTCCAATCCATGTTTGTTGACAACTAATCCTTCATCTACACAGTTCAGACTTAGTTGTTTGTCAGCCACAAAACTGAAAAAAGAAATTCTTCCTTCGTATCACCAACATGTTCAAATTGCACATAAATAGGAATATGAGTGAAATGATTGCACTACAATGAAAAAACATGTTGCTGGCTTCAGTTGCTCTATGAGTTAGTCCTCCACACCATTGGCCGGTTCCAGAATAGGCTGAGCTGCGGGGGCCCTGGAAGTATACTTGAGCTACCTTCTGTGCGCGGATTCACCCAACATTTCTGAGCAAATACCTTTGATACAATCCTTCACCAATGTCTCACCAACTGTATATGGATTTTAGTCTTGGCGAGCTGAAACACTACTCACTAAGAAGCCTGTAGAACCCTCATGTTTATAAGAGAAATACTGAATATCTGTTTTTTTTTTAATAGTTTTTTTTGTTTGTTTGTTTTGTTTTTTTAAAAAATTATTTATTTGTTTATTTTTGGCTGTGTTGGGTCTTCATTTCTGTTCGAGGGCTTTCTCCAGTTGCGGCAAGCGGGGGCCACTCTTCATCGCGGTGCGTGGGCCTCTCACTATCGTGGCCTCTCTTGTTGCGGAGCACAAGCTCCAGACGCGCAGGCTCAGTAGTTGTGGCTCACGGGCCTAGTTGCTCCACGGCATGTGGGATCTTCCCAGACCAGGGCTTGAACCCGTGTCCCCTGCATTAGCAGGCAGATTCTCAACCGCTGCGCCACCAGGGAAGCCCTGAATATCTGTTTCAATCAGCTTTTTAATCCTCTATTCTTTCTTTCAAAAAATTCTCGTGGCTTTGAACTTAATTATTTTTTTTTTGGATGCCATTAAAGAATACTTTTTTTGTGTGTCATTGTGGATTCTACTACCCTATATGTTTTGATGGTTCCATTGCTTCATAGCCACTATGTCTCTACAAATCACTAAACATTATGCTTTTAGGATGTCAACATCAATGACAGCTATAAACTGAACTCAGTATGTGAGGGATCACAGTTTTGAGGAAAACAAATATGTACTCTTGGGCCTTTGTTTCTTCAGAATCACTTCCACCTTCACCATTTGGTTTATACTCTTGCCACATTCAGAAAAGACAAGTGTTTCCTTGCCAACAAGCTAACAAAAAACTCCAGTGAGGCTGGTTTTACCTTCTGTAACTTGAGGGTGAAAATAATCAACATAAATTTTATTTCCTTAATTAACTAATAATGTTAAATAATAAAATGAAAATTTTTGATTAAAAATGAAAACTTGTAAATGTAAGTTATAAAAAGAAATGCTTACATCTTCACAGGTTTTTATACACTTTGAGAATACAGCTGATAAACCAATCATAAACTATCACATACTGTAATACGGTCCTATTGTACGGGATTATTTATTACACAACTTGCACCACATGACTCACCATTTGAGCTTGCCAGAACTGAAGAGGTCTACACCCTGTTCAACGAGATGAATCTGCCATTGTGAATGTCGTATCATGACAATTTCAAACTGCTGTAAAAGCTTCTAATGCTTACTCTCAATGTCTATACCTAACTCATCACGGACCAGCACTGATCTGCTGACCACACTTTGAATAGCACTGTAATAAGGTATTATGAATAGAGAACCAACATTATTTGCTGATGAATTGCATTAGGGATGTGGGATAAGGGGAGGCAAGTAAAGGGAAGGTAGGATTCAAGGAAGACCCTTGGGCAATTTTTAGCTTGAGTCAATGGATGGATAGTGATGCCACTTACTGAAGTAGTAGGGAGAAATATGTTTGATTATGTGAAGTCTGGGATGCCATGAGTCACTCAAGTAGAGATGGTAAGTATGGATGAGCCTGGATCTTAGGGCAAGATCTGGTCCGAAGGTGTAACTTTGGAAATCACCAGCATTTAGGTGTTGTAACTCTGCATAAGATCACGTAGGGAAAAAACGTGGACAGAGAAGAAAACCAGGAACAAGGCCCGAGCTCTCCAACATGCAGAGGTGGGTAGAGGAGGGGAGTGAGTCAAGGATGGAGAGGCTCTGGGTAGACGGTTCTGATGTGCATCACTGGAGTAGTCATTTTCAACGTTCCCCAGTGAGCATACGCAAGGAGCAGATCTTCACCTTTGATTTGCAGAACTCTTGACACAGAGCACTGCCTATAGAAGCACTTAATAAATAAGCATCGGATGAACGAATGAAAGACATGATAGCCATGAATATTAGTGTATCTACTATTCTGGTACTGAAATTTTGTGGCACTTTAATTTCATAAAATGCCTAATGATTATCTGTATGACTAACTTACTCCTTCAAATGAACAGCAGCTCCTTCAACGAACAGAGCTCTTAACTGTTTTTGCACCATGAACCCTTGTGGCAGTTTGATAAAGACTCTAATTTTAAATGCATAAAATGAAACCAATTATACTGAAATAGATATGAGTATTAAAAAAACAAATTAGCAATAAGGTATTATAGGTGCTTCTTTATTAACACATTAAATAACAAGATCTAGTGGCGAGACAAATAACTAGTGGTGGGTAAAGGAAAGGGAGGATTCAAGGGAAGGAGGATTCACTGTGATTCCAAAGCAGTGAAGAGGGTGAACAAATTCAAGACAGCCACAACATTTATACTATGATACAAAAATATCTGTGACTACTGTTAGTGACAAAGTCCCAGATACTGCTAAAATGACTGTGCTGTGTTGGCAACATTTCCAGTTTAAAAAGATGCTGAATATTCATCAGAAGTCTACATTCATGGACCCCAGATGAAGGATCCCTGAATTAAAAGGTCCCTTTCACTTGTAACCTCACTCCTACATCCAGGTTAAGTTCTATTTTAAAATACATCTTCTTTTTTTTTTTTTTTTTTTTTTTACAAGAAGAATCAGATAGTATACCAAATGCACAACCCTTATGGAAAGCAATTTACAATACCTATTACATTTAAAATAAGCATGCCCTTTGGCTCAGCAATTCCACTTCTAATAATTCACCTTGAAGAGATAGCCCCACATGCAAGCAAATAAATATGTATGTGGACGTTCATAGCTGACACGTTCATAGCATCTGTTCATTCAACAAGTAGCTACTGTCAGCCTACTGTGGGGCAGGCACTTGTCCAGATGCTGAGGATTCCACAGAGAACCAAACAGACAAACTTCCTGCCCTCCTTATCTTCCAGGGGTAGAGACAGATAATAAGCCAAACAAAAAGTAACCTCTATTGTAAAGTACATTAGATGGTGATAAGTACTACAGAGAAGAGGGCTAGAGAAGGCTGGGAAATGTTCTTTATAAATACCCTGAGCAAAGAAGACCTCACTGAGAAGGAGACTATTGAACGCTTGAAAGTGTTAGGAAGCAGGCTTGTGTATATCTGGGGGAAGAGCATTGCTGACAGAAGGCAGAGCATGTGCAAAGGCCCCGAGAGAGGAGCATACCTGGCATGTTTGAAGACAAGTGAGAAGGCGAGTATGGCTGGGGCAGCATGAGCAAAGTGGGAGAGCTATAGGTGAGTATGGGCGGGGGAGACAATGCCGGCGGGGGGTGGAGGTGGTGGGGGTGATCATTTAAGGCCTTGTCCACCAGTGTAAGGACCTTGGCTTTTATGCAAGTGAGACAAGAATCCACAGAAGCGTGGCCTGACCTGCTGCACATTTGAAAAGGATCCCTCAGGTTGAGAACAGACTGTCGGGTAAAGGCAGAAGCATGGAGCTGACTTGGGAGGCAGAGCTGGTGCTGACGTAATGGATGTGGAGAAAGAGAAAGGAGCCTGAGATGATTCCAAGGGTTTTGGCATAAGCAACGCAAAGGATGGAGTTCCGTGAATTAAGATGGAAAACTTTAAGATAAGCAGGTATGGGGGAGAAGATTAGGAGTTTGGCTTTGAACGTGGAGATGGCTATCACACATGCTTGTAGAGAGTTGGATGCAGAAAAATAGAAAAGCTAGAAGCAATTTAAACATCACTAACAGGGACTGGTTAAGTAAATTATTATATATTGATAAATAGCTGTTACAAAGAATGTGATATAATCATACTATTATGAAAATTTGTCTGTGATGCATTATATGGAAAAGCAAGTTGCAGAATGGTATGCAGTATTTTAATATTATATTTATGCATAATCTATGTGTGTAAGCATGTGCATGTATATGTTAGTTTATATGTTCAGAAAAAATGTGGATGAATACACACCAAACAGCTAATAATATTTATCCAGGGAATGGGATTGGCAGAGGGGAGAAAGGAAGAAACTCATTTTACTTTAGTTTCTATACTGTTAGAACTTTTCAAATGAAGAACATGTATTATATATATACTATAAAAGCTAACAAAGATTGAGAAGTTTTAAAAAGTGTTTTAAATGATGCTTGGTTAATATGTACGCAAACACTCGCAAACCCAGGCACATTTCATTAGTTATTACTATTTTTTTTTTTTAGATTTTACTGAAGTATAGTTGATTTACAATGTTGTGTTAATTTCCTCTGTACAGCAAAGTGACTCAGTTATATATTCTTTTTCATATTCTTTTCCATTATGATTTATCACAGGGTATTGAATATAGTTCCCTGTGCTATACGGTAGGACCTTGTTGTTTATCCATCCTATATATAATCGTTTGCCTCTGCTAATCTCAAACTCCCATTCCTTCCCTCCTCTACCCCCGCCCCCCCCGACCCTTGGCAACCACAAGTCTGTTCTCTATATCTGTGAGTCTGTTTTTATTTTGTAGATATGTTGATTTGTGTCAAATTTTAGATTCCAAGTGATATCATATGGTATTTGTCTTTCTCTTTCTGACTTACTTTGCTTAGTATAATAATCTCTAGGTCTATCCCTGTTGCTGCAAATGGCACTATTTCATTCTTTTGGATGGCTGAGTAATATTCCATTGTGCATGTACGTATACACACCACATCTTCTTTATCCATTCATCTGTCGATGGACATTAGATATTCTTTGAAATGAGGTAGAAACTTTGTGATTGCAGCTCTCAGCTGAAGTGGCAAGCAGTCCGAGATACAGGGTGGATGGTGGTGGGAAGTAAAAGAGTGAAAGAGGGTATGTGGAAAGGGGAATGGAGGAAATAAAGCAAGGGATAGGCATACTTCAGAGATCTAACACTTGGGCTGGGACAGTACTGAATCTCTAGACACGTTTTTGTTTGGCGAGCACAGTGCTTTTTCCATTTGTTAAACATGGATGCCTTTAGGCAACTTAGGAGCTCTCCAGGTTGCCAAAGCCCCACCACTGCCTGTGATCTCCCACCCAGCCTAAGTCATACATTTATGTTACCGCTGCAGGCAATGGCTTTTCCACTCCTAGGCTAACATGCATTGGCCTCTTATTCTGGGCTGGGACTGTATTCAATTCTGCCTTGTGCTCTCTTGGGCCCCTAGGTAACGCCAGAAGATTAAGAGCATTAACAATGTTTCCCACGAAATCTGCACATCTCATCTATCTCCCTTTTAGCCATATTCATATTCTTAGACATGTCGATAAAAATTAAAGTGGCCGTAATACCAGTTTTAGTTCATACTTACGTTGTAAAAACGTGAACTGTACAAATCAGCAGGCAATGGAACCCTGACATCTGATTTCATTTTGACAATTCCTTCTTTCCCTGGACTGGTAAGAGTTCCCTCTGCTTCAGGACAGAGTAGCACAAAGATACCACAACCCAAATCACTATTAAAATGACTGTAACAGGGAAAGATGGAATATAATAATATGACACATATGCAAAGTAGGTCCTGCTGGCAAACACATTCTGAAGGTGGGGAAAAGAAACCTTGGCAGGTAAAGGCCAAATAAAGGAAAAAATAAACTCAGCGTCTCTTTTTGCCATGCATCCTTCTGCACATTAAATAATACCCATTCTAAGATGACTTTAAGTGGCTATTAACATAATTATTTGTGGAATGAACGATGAATGAATAAACAAATAAATGCTCTACATGTGGCATCTCTTTATCTCAATGAAAAGAGAGCCCTGAATAGTTCTCTGTGGAATTCTTTTTTCAAAGTGGGTTTCAAGATCTAATTATGGCCCCTAGGCTGATGTTTGGCCCTCGAATTTTGGGTTTGGAACATGGAGCTAAGAGAAACTTTACGACATTTCTCTTAGCTAGAAGGGAAAAGGCCATAATGTTTAATCACATGTCTCTAGGGGAAAAAAAACAATTTTGAAAATGTTCTATTTCTAATAATCATGGAACATATATTGCCTTTTAAGATTTGTTTCTCAGAACAGCAGAACTCATTTAGTCTAGGAGAACACAGTGTGGTTCTTAATTATTTTTTTTTCTTTTCTAGATTCTCTGCCAAGAACTACACAGCAAAATGAAATGACAGTGCAGGAGACAGCTGCTAAGTTACCTCTTTGTTGTATTTCTAATAAGATAGGGACATCATTTCTGTTGCTAATGTATAGCTGTATTAGTTCTGAAATAAGCTATTATGGTTTTTTCTCCCTCAGTGGACTCCAGTTCCAATAAGTAATACATCATTCATAATTGGAAATGTGTATCCCTCCAAAAAGAAGTTTGCTCCTTCTTGCTTAAACTTTTAAAGACTTGAGTTCCTTGCTTGAATTTGAAACGACTGCCTGATTTGCATACATAATTTGAGATTGATTGAGCACCCACAGGTCAGGGCTGAGAGTTTAATGAATAAGAAGAGAAGCAGCTGAGGGCAGAGCTCTGAAAAAGACAACAATGAAGGGAAGGAGACTCAGAAAGCTGCCCGGAAAAGCAGGAAGAGCATGGGTGTCAAGGGCAAAGAGCATGTTTAGTAGGCCAGCTCACTTGTGTCAAATACTGTGCAGAAGGGCTAAAGTACCCATTGGCTTTAGCCAGTAGAGGTGACTGTTGGACCTGATTGGAGAGGTTTCAGCCGAGTTATTGGGGCAGAAATAAGACCACCATGGACTGGAGGGGATTTGGAAATGAGAGGCAGAGGAGTGACTGCAGGTTAAAGGCAGAGTGTTAGACAGAGATCACTGATGCAGTTAGGTCCCCAGCAAGCAGGAAGGGGCAGAATCCAAAGTCATGGTGGAAGGATCTGCCAGAGGCTGGGGGGCGGGGAAGCAGCCCCTTCACCTCTGAGACAGGAGGAAGGCGTCATGGCGGCAGGTGGGGCTTAGGGGTGGAAAAAGTTAGCCATTATCCTCCATCCTTATCCTCACCATCATTGTCAACAGTGTCCAGTAAAACTGCAGAGCGGTGTGGGGGGGGGGGCAGGAAGTAAAAGACACTGTGGCTTTGGTGACTTCTCTTTTCTTAGAGAAATGGGAAGCGAGGCCATTTGATGAGAGTGACAGAGAAGAGGTGGGGCAGGAGCCTGAGAAGAGTGGCGAAGTTTCGAAAGTGTTTTGGGGGAACCAGGAAGAAGCTGGTGGTCCAGAGGTGCAACTGGGACGTGAATACTGCTTATACTGTTCCCATGGCAGGCCCTCACCAAGCCTGCGTAAAGCAGGAAGACGGAGACTCGGGTTGCCGGGTACGAATGATGGAAGGACAAGGGGGCTAGGAAGCCGAGGGCCTTGCTGAGAGCGTGATGGACCAGAGGACCCAGGCCAGGCGGGGAGGCTCACAGTCTGAGAAAAACACAGAGAAGAGAAGGGACTGGAGGTCTTGATGAAGATGAAGATCAGGTGCAATGGGACCAGCACTAAACCCAGGCCAGCGGGGACCCTGCCCTGGGACCTGAATTTCAGAGGCCTCTGCTCTGGCCCTTCTCTGGCTGCACCCCTCTCCACAAAGGGAGTCTGCAAGACGAACGAGATGTGCCCCCCCTCCGTCCTCCATCCTCCACCTTTCAGACCCCGTTCCAGGTCCCTGGGACCCTAGGATTCCCTACCCAAGCAGCCCTAAGCACGCTTTCAGTGCCTGTGCAGGCCTCTTCCTGAGGGTCCACCCAAAGGGTGGCTGTTCGTAGGTCATGTGGATTGAGGTGGGATGTGAGGGCTGGGCGTCCACACAAGTGCATGTGAGGCTCCTTATCACCTGGAGCAGAGCCAGGGACAGAGGCCAGCTCTCCCCCATGCCATGAGTGCCCCACGTGGCTCGCCCAGGAACCGATGAGTTCCACATCACAGCTTTGCCTTCGAGTCATTATTAAAGTATATTTGTCAAGGTAGGAAGATAAAACATATTTTACCTAATAGTTTACCTTGATTTATAATTTTCATATCTCTAGACATATAGCATGCGGGCTTCTGTTTGTACCTTGCCCCAGGCCCTGCAAACGTTAGGGGTGTGCCCGAATGAGAGATTCAGCTGAGTAAGAGGTTGGAGTAGGGATTATTAGACTTCTGAGTCAACATGGCAGGGTAAACACTTGCTGAAAATTCTCAGTCTGCTGCAACATATAGAAATAACAAATGAAATTTTTTTAACAAAAAAATCACATAAGCCTTGTATTATTTATTTATTCTCTACTTTCATATCCCTCCAATCCATTCCCTGCCTTGCTCTGTGCCTCTCTGGGCCCTATTACCCGCGCTTCCTTGCTGGTGCCTTCCAGCTGGGTTTGGCCAACAGAAGTTACCAGCAAGAGATAGGAGAAGAGGAGGAGAGCGGATGGGGTATTTCTTTCCTGCTCCCTCCCTGCCTCAGGTCTTCCTTCTGGTAGTGGCTACTTCCCTCCAAACTCAGCTTCTACCCTCCTCCGTAGCTCCAGCTGTCCCTGGCCTCCAATAATAACATTCTCTCCCTTGTCCCTTCAGACTGGGAGTGGTGACAGCTTCCTAGTCCCTGGTACCTCAAATGACCTTGTTGGATTCTTTATTCCTGTCCATACTTCTGTAAATAGTTTCTTCATTAAAATCTCTTGAATTTAAGTATCTGAGTGATGCTCTATTTTCTGCTGGGACCTTTACTGATTGAAACCATTTTCTAAAACAAGACAGGAAAGTATCTGAATAGAAAAGGATCATAAGCCCATGGTGCTAAGTGATGACGAAGACTCTGTGGCCATTGTGAGGATGGGGTGGGGGCAGGCGCCAGAAAGACTGGAGGGGTCTGAGGTTTCTACATCTGCAAAGGGGAAGGGACTGAATATGCCTCACAGATATCAGGGGTAGGGTGGGGTGAGAAGAGTTCCATTTTTTTTCGGTTAGGATCAAGACCCCACATTACCTGTGACTAGAAATGAAGATAAGATGCATATATCTCACTAGCAACTGAGTCTGAATCACATGTGGGCACAGAAATTTTTACGTCCCTGTAGTAGGATTCCCAAGCCATGCTTAATTTATGACTTGTTTCAGAGCTAAGAAATTCCTGGGTCTGGGATTGAGGAAATCTCAAAACCACCCTTCAGAGAGAACCCTTGTAGAGCAGATCCACAGGGGAGGTAAGCTCTCAAGAAAAGAAAAGAAAACTACAAAATATGCAAGGATATGCAGCATGATTAAATGCACTCTGACAAAAGAGACAATTCACATCTGAGGAAATAGCTATAATAGAACACTCTGAAAAAGACATTTAAAATCCTCAATGTCATCATAATGGAGGGACTAATACCTATCAAACAAGACTGTGAAATCAGAAGGGTGTGAAAGAAAAAGAGTTAGAGATGAAAAGAAACCAACAGAAAATCTTGTAATGAAAAAATATAATTAGCAAGTTTCATACAGCTTAAGAGAGATTTAATGAACTGGAAGGCAAAACTAAGAAAATCTCCCACGATGCAGTAGAGAGAGATAAAAAAAGATAGGGGGAAACACTGAAAGGAAAATTAAGGAGACAGATGTAAGGGGAAAAAATTAAGGAGAAGATGTAAGGGAAAGCGCTGACATTAAAGAAGTTTCAAAAGGAGAGGAAAAACGGAGGAGAAAAAAATTTAATGCTGTAAATATCAGATTAAGGGAGAAAAACAATATGAGAACTTCACATATGTAGGGGAAAAAAAAAAATCACAGAAGCCCAACATCTATTGACACATGAAAAAACTGAGCAGATTTGGAATATAAAGGATTTTTTTCCTTCCACCAAAACCCTATAGCAATATCATACTAAATGGTGATATAAAGACTTAGAAGCATTTGCATAAAAAGCCAGAAATACAACATGGATGCCCACTACCAACCCTACCACTCAATACTGTATCAGAGGTCCTGGCTCACAGAAAAGAGTTATTTGAAGGTGAGATTTTAGAAATGGTGCACTTCCTGGTAATGGTCCAGACATTACCAGGACCAAACAATGGTCCTGCTAAGTGAGCAGTCAGCTAAAGTAATGGAGATGAAGGTCTCTGGAACTGAGAGGGCGAAGGAACTGAAAATCTAAAGTACTGGGTAGCACCCAGGATGATGTCAGAGGCTGTATGTGATGCAGGTGATCTGGAACTTGATGGATGACAGTGCCATGGACACAGAAAGCAAATCAATCAGATTTGGGATGATCAAAAAGGGAGGGTCTACCATAGGGTGGGAAATGTTGGTCTCCAAACAGCATCGTGCTTCTGAAGTAGTGTTCCCTCAAAAGACCAACTGGGCAAAGCTCTTGAAGAAGAGCTGAATGTCAGCTAAAGCAAGAAGGAAGATGCAATGTTCTACCACTCAGTTAAGGATGCAGGAAAGTTCACTTACAATGAAAGAAAGATTCCAAGGATGTCCTTGGAAAGCCTGAGTGAGGGGAAGAGTGGAGGCCAAGTCAGAACAAATGAAGATCCAAGTAGAATAGGCATGAGACACCCAGAAAGAGTGGAGGGGCTTCTGTTTATAACAGAGATGGTGGGGCTGGGAGCCAGATGGGATTAGGTGGCATGGAAGACAAAGCTCTCTCCATTACTCTGTCCCAGCCTGGATATTGACAGGAGAATCCACTATACATGTTAAGAAATGGAACAGACGGCCTCTTGGGGGTTACACTGGGAAGAAATAAAAAAATAAACTCTGACCTCCTGATCAGATCCACTAAGTATTAACTGCAGATTTCTCATTTGACAGTGCCCTTGTACTGTACTGTAGTCCACACTTATAAGTACACAACACAGGGATATTCTCATTTACCAATATTAGAAATTTAGAGAAATTAGGATATGTCATTAAAGAATGTATCTGGAACAAACACCAAAGTCTTAAATACAATAAATATTTAGTAGAGGGCTGTAGACTTGGAATCTATAAGTACTTAATGGCTTAATCTTATACTGAAGCTACTTGAGATATTTTATTTCACAATTTCAACAAAGAAACTGTTTCATACTTTGCATAATTAACCTCAGAGAAATAGATTTTGGAGACCAACGTCTCTGTTGATCACTTAGCTTAGCTGTGTCCCAAAAGCAACTGTCTCCATTACATCTGTCTTATCATTTCCCCTGATGCAGAACATGGCATGTATAAGTCTTAGGAAGCATCCCTTTCAATAAGGAACAAGTATCAAAACAAGCAAGGATTGGCATCTGTTAGCCTATGAATCTGGACTATTAATTATCTAAGACAAACACGGTGTATTCAAGAAAATAGTACCCATTCATCCACTTTTTTTCCAAAATAGAAATGCACTACATTTAATTTTCGGTTCTCTGTGTTTTAAATAGACAACTCAATAGAGCAATAAATGTCTTCATAATGAATAGATTTTTCTACATAGGGAACTCAATGTCAGGAGCATAGATGAAGATTTAACCCGGTGAACATAAAATTAAACAACAGAACACACAGGAATAATTTGAATTGGCTAGAAAATATTTTGGTTAAAAAAAAAAATGAATCACTATTATTGAGGGTAATTTTTAGGTTGTGATACAAATGCATCATTGTGTAAAAAGAAAAGATTAAATTACCAATATCTGTAATTTAATTACCAATATCTAAAATAAGATCCAGCTCTCTGTGTATCCTGCCTTTCTCCTCATGTAACTGTTCTACTTGGCCACTCTGGTGAGCCCCTCTAGGCTTCGTCTTCCCTGTCTTCTTCCTCACGCTGCTCTGTTTTTTTTCTCCTTTGATCCAAACTCCCACTGCTCTCCTCCTAAACCTTTCCAATGGGTACCACGGAGCTTCCGTTTCTAATTAAACTATCCTACATCTTCTTCAGCTAATGCTCACTGTACCTTATGCCTTAATTGAAACTTGGTTCTCTGTTGGAGACATAGCTTCCCTCCACCTGTTCTCCAAATCCCCTTCCCTCCTTAGTCTTCTGGAACCTCACCATTGATTTCCCCTTTCCTCTTGTATCTTCAACCTTCTCTCTCTATGGGCTCCTTCCCATAGAATTATAATAATCTCACATCTCAGCATCCCTCTCTCTCTCCCCACTCACCCACCACACCTTTTTCTATCTTTCCCCTCCTGTCCTCCACCAACCCCCTCCTCTCTTCTCTTCCTCTCTCTTCCAGCTCTTGGAGCCTACCGCTCCACTGACATTGCTCTGGATACAGTCAATGACTCAACAACTACTTTCTTGTTGCTCAATCTAGAAGACTCTCTTAATCATTTCACTGACTTCTTGACAACACTGGTCATCACTGACCCCTCCTTCTTCCTCTATCTCCTGGATCTCAATAGTCTCAATAGTCTCTGCGGAGACCACATAGTCTCTGGATTCTCTTAATTCTCTGGGCACTTTTCCCAGCCAACTTTGCACACTCTTTCTTTGTTTATTCCTAAATGTTGGTACTCCCCATGGTTCTCTCTTCAGATAGTCTTCCCTTCTTGTCTAAATCCTTCTCTCGGCAAGATCTCACTCATCCTATGCCTTCAGTTACCATTTATATACTAATAACTCTCAAATCTATGTCTCTTGTCCAGCTCTTCCTCCTCAGCTTCAGAACCACATATCCAAATGCTGACTGGGCATCTCCTCTTGGATAGCTTGGAGATGGCTCAAATGGAATACATCCTCCCCCTTTTACAACCTGTACCTTCTGTTTTCCCTCTGTCAGTGAGCATTATCGTTACTCCCAGGTGCTAAACCTGAAACCTAAATTCAGTCTTGTCAAAAAAATTTTCTTAATTGAAGTATAGTTGATTTACAATGTTCAATGTTGTGTTGTTATCAAATGTACAACAAACGGACTCAGATATATATATATATATATACTTATATATATATATATATATATATATATATATATACTTGAATCAGATATATATATATATATATATATAATCTTTTTTCAGATTCTTTTCCATTATAGGTTATAACAAGATATTGAATACAGTCCCCTGTGTTATACAGTAGGTCCTTGCTGTTTATCTATTTTATATATAGTAGCATGTATCTGTGTATCTGTTAATTCCAAACTCCTAATTTATCTCTCTCCCCCACTTTCCCCTTTGGTAACCCAAGTTTGCTTTCTATGTCTGTGAGTCTATTTCTGTTTTGTAAATAAGTTCATTTGTTCATCTCTTATATGTGCAATCTAAAAAAATGATACAAATGAATTAAATTTAGTCCTGATACCTACCCTTCCCTCCTTAACCACACCCAATCTATTTACCTAGATCTGTAAACTTCACACAAATCTCCCTTAAGTCTGTCCACATCTCTCCAACACCTGGGCCATAGCCTAGCCCAGGTTCCATCATCTCTTGATTTGGTTGCCATGGTGACCCCTAACTGGTCTCCCTGCCTCTAGACCTCCATTCTCTACAGCCAGAGAGATCTGTCTAAAATGCAATCTGAAGTCGCTCTCCTGACTTAACGCCCTCCCCCGGGATCCTCCATTTCCCCTAGGGGGAGGTCCTCACACACTCACAAAGCCCTTCACGACCTGGCTACTGTCTTCTAGTCCAGCTTCACATCTCACCATCCCTCCACTCTGTGCTCCTGTTACACGCGACTTCTTTTATTTCTGCAGTGAAGTCATGATCTCTCACATGGGGACCTCTGCACATGCTTTTCCATATACCCAAAGCAATCAAGCTCTCTTTGCCTGGCTAACTCTTACTCATCCTTCAAGTATCACCAGAGACATTAATTCCTCCTGGAAGTCTTCCCTAAAAAGGGCCAGGTGCTACCATATCACTTTGTGCTTCTCCTATCATGACACTTCCCACTCTATGGGAACTATCTGTTTAATTGTAGGTGACTGCTAGCTCTGAGGGCAGGGCCCGTGTCTGTCCAGTGCACCATACTATCCCTGTACCAGCGCAGGCCCAGTACATGCTAAGTATTCTATATGTACTAAACCAGTGGTTCTCAAACTTTGTGCCTTCAGGATTCCTTTAAACTCTTAAAAACTCAGAACTCCAAAGGCTTCTGTTTATGTGCGTTATATCTATCAATTGTTACCATACTAGAAATTAAAACTGAGAAAAATTTAAAAGATTAATTCATTTAAAAATAAGTTAATTACGTTGTAACATAACTTTTTAAATGAAAACTAAGTAAGCTTTCCAAAACAAACCAAAAAACTGTGGTAAGAGAATTATTTTACATTTTTGCACGTCTTTAAAATTCTTAATACATTACAGCTGGATTCTCCTATCTGCTTCTGAAATCCCTTTGTGGCATTCTGATTGTGGTATATAAAGAAAAATACAGCCTCACACAGATATGTAGTTGAAAAGGGAGGAGTATTTTAATAGTTTTTTCATATAACTGTAGATATTCCTTTTGATATTATACCATAACTCAGTAAGTGGTAATTTCTTACAGGCTAGCTGCAATGTATAATTTGAAATCATATCAATTAACTTTTCATACTTTGCTACATTAAAATCCTTTGGTGTATTTTGTATTTTCAATGGATCTTTTACCCAACCATGATTTTGTAACACCATGCATTGGTTATCTTCTAAATGTTAACACATTTCATTATACAATATTTTAAAAACTACATTTGTTAATATCACCACTGAATTTATCAGAAAAGTCTTTAAGTATTGAGAAACTGTCAAGCTCACAGTGGCAGATATAAGTTTCCCAAATTTTAACTTTCACTTGAAAGCTTGAATTTTAGCATTGGCAACAAATACTGTCACAGTTCTTTTCCTTGAAATGACAGGCTCACTTCGTTCATTTTTTAAAAAATGTCGACCAAGTACTCAAGTCTAAATAACCGTAGTTTGTCTGTCAGTCATTCTTTCAAATAAAAATAGTGTTCCATTAAAACAGTGGCCAGTCTAGATCTCAACTTAAACAACTGGGCAAGAGTTTTTCCTGGAGACAATCATCGTGCCTCCACGTGTGACAGAAATGCAGTATGGGTACTTCCCAGAATGTTAAAAAGATGTGCACTTGAGAATTAAGATTTAATAAAACAATTTTTTATTGCTTCATCAAGGATACTCAAGTGAAACTGACTTTTCTTTTTTTTTTTTTAGCTGTGAGGGCAAAGTGGCGAAGAATACAATGATTATCAGTACAATTTGGTATTACTGCCTTGATTTATGCTAAAAACAGGTGAAACGATTCATGCAGTGCTACCTACCACAGATTTTGCATCATCAATGCAAATGTCAAGAGAGTGAAACAAGGCACACAGTGCCTTAGCATTATGAAAATAGTTTGGGCCTCAGAGACCCCTTGGGGCCGGGGATCACACGTACAGAACCGCTGGGCCAGATGAATGAATACAAGGAAGGAGACCGCAAGCCAGCTTGGGTGCTGGTGCCACTGCTGCCCAGAGCTGGCCCTCCCGACCGGAAATCCAGCCTGAGCACCTCCTGCATGGCTGACCCCTCTGCTCTTACTCTTGAGCTTCTAGTTGCTTCCTCCCATCCAACCCGTAGGTGTTGACACCTGGGCCTTAAGAAAGTCCTGGTTGGAACCTGATCTCCTGGTTTCATTTTTGTTATTTCTGGGACCCGGCTTTGGGTATCAGCCCGCTGGCCTTAGGCCCCATGATAAGGAGTATTTTTCTGGACCATTCTGGGGTGTACTGGCCAGATTTACCTCTTGCTAGCTCTGTGTATTGCACTGTGTGTGTTGGAGAAGGCAGTGGGGGAGGGGAAGTACAGGGTTAGGGATTTGGTACAAATTGATATTGTTTACGGATGTACCTAACTTTGAAAGTAAAACAAAACTGTTCTGCTGTTTTACTTCTTGTAAGACAAGGTGAACTATTCTTATACTCTTGCAGATAGGGCTCAAATAAAAACCTTCATCTGGTCAGTGAATATAAATTGAAAGAAATGACCAACATATTACAGTTTTAAAGATGTGTGCTCATCCATTTCTCTCCCATCAGTACCTTCTGAATACGCATCAGGAGTTCATCCAAGTATGAGACCTTGGTAAATGCATCTTTTAAATATGAAAGTTGGAGTTGGGCCTGCACAGAACAAGGTATCATTTCCTGAAAATAGCTTCCAGCAAATAGCAAATTAATTTAGTAGCAAATTAGTATAATTTTCAAGGTGGTCCTTTCTATTGAGTAACTCATTTTTATTGTTACACAAGAAATGCTTTCTTCTCCTTGCATACCTCTTATATTACTTTTCTGAGTAATTCTTTTTTTTTTTTTAATTTTTTTTGGAGTATAGTTGATTTACAATGTGTTTCCGGTGTACAGCAAACTGAATCAGTTATATATATATATATATATATATATATATATATATATATCAGTTATATATATATATATAGTTATAGTTATATATATATATATATTATATTATATATATATATATATATATATATCCATTCTTTTTCAGATTCTTTCCCATATAGGTTATTACAGAATATTGAGTACAGTTCCCTGTGTTATACAATAGGTCCTTGTTAGTTATCTATTTTATATATAGTAGTGTGTAGCTGTTAACCCCAATCTCCTAATTTATCACTTCCCCCTACGTTTCCCCTTTGGTAACAGTAAGTTTGATTTCAAGATCTGTGAGTCTGTTTCTGTTTTGTAAATAAGTTCATTTGTATCTTTTTTTTTATGAGATCCCACATATAAGTGATATCAAATGATGTTTCTCTTTCTCTGTCTGATTTACTTCACTTAGTATGATAACCTCTAGGTCCATCCATGTTGCTGCAAATGGCATTATTTCATTCCCTTTTATGGCTGAGTAATTAATATTCCATTGTATATATGTACACATCTTCTTTATCCATTTCTCTGTCAATGGATGCTCCCCTATCTTGGCTATTGTAAGTAGTGCTGCAACGAACATTGGGATGCATGTATCTTTTCTTTCTTTTTTTTTTTTAAGAAATGTATTTATTTTTTAGATTTATTTTTGGCTGCGTTGGGTCTTTGTTGCTGCGCAGGGGCTTCCTCTAGTTGCGGCGAGCGGAGGCTACTCTTCACTGTGGTGTGCGGGCTTCTCATTGCAGCAGCTTCTCTTTGTTGCAGATCACAGGCTCTAGGCGTGTGGGCTTCAGTAGTTGTGGCATGCAGGCTCAGTAGTTGTGGCTCGCAGGCTCTAGAGCACAGGCTCAGCAGTTGTGGCGCACGGGCTTAGTTGCTCCGCGGCATGCGGGATCTTCCCAGACCTGGGCTCGAACCCGTGTCCCCTGCATTGGTAGGCAGATTCTTAACCACTGAGCCACCAGGGAAGCCCGATACAAACTATTATGTATAGAATGGATAAACAACAAGGACCTACTGTTTAACACAGAGAACTGTATTCAATATCCTGAGATAAACCATAATGGAAAAGAATATGAAAAAGAATGTATATATGTGTATAACTGAATCACTTTGCTGCACAGTAGAAATTAACACAACATTGTAGATCAACTATACTTCAATAAAATAAATAAATAATAAAAAATAAAGATGTCCCTCCCAGTTAGGGTATAAACACTCCTCTTGGGGAGTGACATATTCTTTACTTGGTGGCCGGGAAATCTGATAGCATCTTCAACTTTTTCTTAGGAACCTCTTCCTGGGATTGGTAGGGGAAGAATATAAAAGTCCTAGATTCATTTTTTTCTCCTTTTGGGAAATGTACAGCTTACACTTTCTGAAGAATAGTGTTAATAATAATAATAATAGCAGCTGTCATTTGTTAAGCATTTGCCACGTGCCAGCTACTGGGCTAGGCAGTTTATGGAGATGATTCTTTACCGCCTTATAACAAGATGGGTACACGTTCTCTCACTGTTTCATAGTTAAGCGCTCTGAAGATTAGAGAAGTCCCTTGCCCGAGGTCAGTCAGCTTGTAAGTGACGGAGCCAGCATTCAAATCCAGGCCTTCTCCCTTCAGAACTCAAGATCCTAGCTTCTCAATGGCTGAGGATACCGCACGCCACAACTACTGAGCCTGTGCTCTAGAGCCCCCGAGCCACAACTACTGAGCCCACGTGCCACAACTACTGAAGCCCACGCACCTAGAGCCCGTGCTCCGCAACAAGAGAAGCCACCACAATAAGAAGCCCGCACGCCGCAACGAAGAGTAGCCCCCGCTCGCCGCAACTAGAGAGAGCCCGCGAGCAGCAACAAAGACCCAATGCAGCCAAAAAACAAAACAAAAAAAAGTTTGCATCTGCTAATTCCAAAGGGGGGGACCTCTTTAGACATAAACATTTGGATTAATAACAAAGAACTATAAAAAGATGCACTCTTATCAGATGAAGGACACCAGTGTGAGGTCTCAACCACAATTCTAGGCCTTGAGTCCCTTGATCTCAATTCTGATGACCTTCACCTCTACTCTGCTTCAAAAACTGAACTTAATGGCAAGACCAGGGGCCTTGTCAACTATTCAGAACTTCTCTGCATATGAACTGTTGAGTGTCAAGATCCCATTCACTGTGGATAACTCGCATAACTCTTATGACTCTACTGCTCATTTATTCCCACCTTCCTTTCAACATCTTCTGAGACTCCTAGGACCCTGACCGCTTAACGTTCTCTCAGTCTATGAAGGGCCGTCCAGTTTTACTTGTCCTCTCCCTAGCCTAGAGCCCACAGGGCCAGCCTGTAGTTATACTGACCAGTATCCTCAATTCTCTGCCTCCTCATTCCTCCTAACACACCCAGCCCACATGACACAAACACAAGATCAGTCCAGTCATAATTCTCCGGCCAGGCTTTGGATCCCACCAACCACCTCCTAAGGCACTAGGCTCCTTCAATCGCGTTCCTATACATTCACTTCTATCAATACTTACTCTTGGGCTTCCCTGGTGGCGCAGTGGTTGAGAATCTGCCTGCTAATGCAGGGGACACGGGTTCGAGCCCTGGTCTGGGAAGATCCCACATGCCACGGAGCAGCTGGGCCCGTGAGCCACAATTGCTGAGCCTGCGCGTCTGGAGCCTGTGCCCCGTGACGGGAGGGGCCGCGATAGAGAAAGGCCCGCGCACCGCGATGAAGAGCGGTCCCCGCACCGCGATGAAGAGTGGCCCCCGCTTGCCGCAACTGGAGAAAGCCCTCGCACGAACCGAAGACCCAACACAGCCAAAAATAAATAAATAAATAAATAAATAAATAAGAAAATCCTTTAAAAAAAAAAAAAAACTTCTTTCTTCCCAACACATATATGTTGTTAAATATCTCCCTAGATTCCCAGTTACTTCTCTAGCAGCTGATTCTTCAAAAGTCGTTTCCGCCACTTCTCTCTACTTGCTCACCATCAATTCACTCCTCGACCAAAGCAACCTGGCTTCTGCCGCCATTACCTTATCCAAACTGCATTTGTTAATATTATCGATGTTGTTCATCTTGCCAAGTCCAAGGAATCCTTTCTAATTCTTACCTTTTATGACTCTGCCCTGTGGCACCTGAAACGGATGATCCTTCCTTCCTGCTCTAAACTCTCAGCTTGCCTTTTAAAAACCAGCGTTGCCCGGGGCTGCATCCTTGCCCTCTCCTCTTCTCACTCTATAGACCCTTCGGGTGTAATCCACTCAAACCCAGGCCGGCAACTACGCCCAGGACTCACAAACGGGTACCACCTAGCTTCGATGTCTCTGATGAATGGAGACCCCATATGCAGTTTAAAAATGTAGACTCTGAATTCAGACAAACTCGCATCCAAGTCCTGTCTCTGCATTCAGCAGCTCTCTGGCCATCAGAAAGTTATCTTACTTAAACCTCAGTCTCCTCAGCTACAGAATGGGAGTAATCATATCACTGGTATCTACGCTAGAGTTCTTTTGAGGATTAGCGCATGTAAATTATTTCTTTTGAAATAACACATGTAAAAACACATAGTTAGGGCTTCCCTGGTGGTGCAGTGGTTGAGAATCTGCCTGCTAATGCAGGGGACACGGGTTCGAGCCCTGGTCTGGGAAGATCCCACATGCCACGGAGCAGCTGGGCCCGTGAGCCACAACTACTGAGCCTGCGCGTCTGGAGCCTGTGCCCCGCAACGGGAGGGGCCGCGATAGTGAAAGGCCCGCGCACCGCGATGAAGAGCGGTCCCCGCACCGCGATGAAGAGTGGCCCCCACTTGCCGCAACTAGAGAAAGCCCTCGCACGAACCGAAGACCCAACACAGACAAAAATAAATAAATAAATAAATAAAGTAGCTATAAAATTAAAAAAAAAAAAAACACATAGTTAATAACGCTCAACAATGTTAGCTACCGTTGTTATTACAGGATTTTTTTAAATCTAAAAGCCTCCAAAGCAACTCAAACTTCACGTAATAAAAAAAATTAACTTGGGACTTCCCTGGCAGTCCAGTGGTTAAGACTCTGCATCCCCTCTGCAGGGGGCACGGGTTCGATCCCTGGTCGGGGAACAAAGATCCCGTATGACACAAGGTGCAGCAAAAAAAACAAAGAAAAAAACCCCCCCAAACCCCCATGAACTTAATGCCCTCATGCTCCTCCTTCATTGTAGTAATAATCATAATAGCTTCTGTCTTTCAAGTTTTAATTTTTATCACTAATCTGCAAGTTAAATATTAGCGACCCCATTTCACATATAAGGAAACTGAGGCTTAGAGAAGTTAGTTACTCTGCTGGAAGTGGCAGGAAAGTGATGGTTAGGATTCAGACCCTAGTCCTTCTGACTCCAAAGTGAATGCTTCCTGGCCCTGGTATCTGACTTTAGTGTTCGAGTCCCACACCAAAAACCCAGGGCATTTATTCTGGACTTCTTCCATCTTAGGCACATCTAGCAATGTGCTGGGGAACTGGCTCTCCTGCAAAAAAGAAAAATTTCCTGATTTGCAGCATTTGCTGATTTCAAGCTACCAAGGTGACATCACTGAATGTGAGCGAGGAAAAAGATGGGCAGAGCTGGCTTGAGGGCCTGCACCAGCGGCTCCAGCAGACTACCGGATCCCTAAGGCCCCAAATCCTGTTAATTCAGATCTAAATAACTTGACTGACAGCAATTTGCCAAAAACAACTTAGTCAAAATCAGGTTGGTGAAAACAACAAAGTATACCGTCTGGTGATAGGCTGCAGACTTTTTCCCTTTTTATTTGCTAATCTCTCCAGCCTCCACACCCCTCAGCCTTCCCCCTCCACACTCCAGCCTGACCGGACAGCTCTCCACTCCTCCCAGGCACCACGGTCTCCTCACCTGCAGTGCCCCTGGCCTGGAACGTCTATCCCTCCGGCCTGCCATCTTTCCCTGGCTGACTCCTGTTCTTCCTCACCTTTCAGTTTAGGCATCAGCCACAGGGGATTACCGGGAACAGAGTAAATGTCAAACAACGGGAGTTAAGTTGGAATAGTGCAAATGTGAGACAATTGGAAGACTGCTTAAACAAATTATACTAGTTTTCAAAACACACATGGCATGACCCTATTTCAGTAGGGAAAAATGCACATAGACACAGAGAAGGATCTGAGAAGCTAGTCTCTAGGGGTTTTAGCAGTGATTTTCTAAATAATGGGTGGGATTCTGTGCATTTTTTTTTTTTTTTGTCTATAGTTTCCGTAATAAGCATGCATTGTTTTTGTAATAAGAAAACCTATTTCTATAAAGCCTTTTTATCGTTAATGTCTTTGTATTCCAATTGTTCACAATGATAGACCATTTTGGACAAGGATGAGTGGCTGACTATTCATTGGCTAGAAAAAGAACCTGGAAAATAATGGAAAACAGGTAATTGTGTGTGCGTGTGGTTTAAAATGACACATTTATTATGTTACAGTTCTGGAGGTCAGAAGTCCGAAATGAGTCTCACTGGGATACAATCAAGGTGTCAGCAGGGCTGCATTCCTTTCTGTGGCTCTACAGGAGAATCCATTCACTTAGCCTGTTTCAGGTTCTAGAAGCTGCCTGCATTCCTTGGCCCGTGGCCCCCTTCCTCTAACTTCAGAGCCAGCAGTGTTGGCCTGAGTCCTTCTCACACTGCAGTCTCCCTAATTCTGACTCTCCTGCCTCCATCTTCTCCATTTAAGAACCCTTGTGATTACACTGGGTTCACCTGGATCATCCAGGCTAATCTTATCGTGTTAGCTGATTAGCAGCCCTATTTCCAGCTGCAACTGTAATCCCCCTGGCCAGCCATGTGCCCTTTGCCCCAGTAACACAAACTCCATGTCCCTGAACATGTCATGTGGCTTCAGTTCTCCATGCTTCTGCATGTGCTATGTGCTCTGAAATGCCTTTAAAACACATATGTGCGCACACAGCGTGACACAATGTGATTAACAGGATCACACCATAGACTATCAATAATAATCCTATCTGCCCTATGGACATGATGGTGCCTTCTTCACCTTGGCATTCTGAGTGTCTCTGGAACTCAGGTACCCAAAGCGTGCTCTGTATACCAGCAGTATCAGTATTACTTGGGATTGTGGCTACTAGATATGCACATTTTCAGGCCCTGCCACAATATCTACTGAATGGGCAACTATGAGGATGGGGTCCAGGAGGGGTGTTTAAAAAGTCCTCCAGGTGATTCTCATGCACCGAAAGTTTGAGAAGCACTGACCCAGGTCCTCCTTAATGTTGGCTGAATGAACTGATAAATGGTTAAAAACATGTGATGCTCCTTTACATTTTTTAAAACACACCTCCAGTCCAAGCTTTTGCTTTTATATGTGTCAACCTGGACCGATGTATATGTATATACATAAATAAAATAAATAACCAATCTTTTCAAGATGCCCGGTGAAATTTGACTCACTGGATCACTGTAGGACATTAAACTTTCTTCTCTATAAACAGGCAGTTAACACAGGGCTTCATTTATTATTTGTTAGTTGTTCAGTAGCTACATTTGCATTACAGTTCTGAATTTTGGTTGCAGGAATAGAACCCCAGGAAGGTAAACTCACAGTGTCTTGCCTAGGACCACACAGCAATTTAATGAGAGGCCAGGTTCAGACTGAGCAGCCTCAGAATTTCCCGCTATGGCTGAGTGTACTGAGTCACAATGTTGTTCTACCTTCAGGTATATCACGGTAATTAACTTGGCATAGAGACCTCAGAAGGTTACAGTAAATACTTTGTTTTGTGGTCAGGTAATTAAATGTGTAAAGGTCCCTACCCTCTGTTTGATCATTACCTAAAGGACATTCCTATGGGGCCAGAAGTGATTTGCTGTTGTTGTAATATAGGCAGCCTTTTTACATCTCCCTCTGTAGCTGTTGAAATCTTGGCTCGCACCCAAATGCCCCACTTGGGTTTTGTTCAGGAAAGATTTCTTCCAGCTGCTTTATTTGTTGCACAATTACAGGTATGAGCTTCCAGAATGTACAAGATCACAAGTCAAATGAAAGGCTTCAGCTCCCAGTTCGCATAAAGAGATAAAATTTGAAACCAAGGAAACAACAAAACATGGCTAAATGAAGGGCTAAGTAGAAACGAGACTGAATAGTATTCTTACTAAAAGGTTAGCACGTGCCAGAACTCGAAAGGAAAATGAGACACCATGGGGTAATCATAGTATCCTTGTGCTATGTTTATGGCCACACTTGCAAAGGGACTCAGACTCCCTCTTTAGCATTTACAATTTGGGGCACAGCAAGCTGATAGAAACAAAAATATATACCTGTATTTAAGCAATTATACTCCAATAAAGATGTTAAAATATATATATATATATATACACACCTGTATTTAAAAATAAAAACTTGCACACTCACATTCATAGCAGTATTATTCATAATAACCGAAAGGTGGAAACAACCCAAATGTCCATCAACAGATGAACAGATAATGTGTTATATACATACGATGGAATACTGTTCAGCCTTTTAAAGAAAGGAAATTCCTTTTAAATGTGGATGGCCCTTGAGGACATGATGCTAAGTGAAATAAGCCAGTCAAAAATGAGAAATACTGTATGATATGAAGTACCTCGAGTAGCCTAACTCACAGAAACAGAAAGGAGAACGGTGGTTGCCAGGGACTGGAGGGAGGGGAAATGGGAGCTTCAGTTTTGCAAAATGAGAAAGTTGTACAAATTGGTTGTACAACAATATAAATATAGCTAATGTTATGGTACTATACACTTAAAAATGGTAAAAAAATAATAATAATAAACACAACCACATATAGAGGACTTCTGTTTTAAGGATTGGAAGAGTATATTTAAAAATGAACTGAGGTATCCTGGAGATTGGCCATCATTGATGTCAAGAGCCTGAGGATCAGGATAAACAGGCAGGTCTACATGGAAAATGTAAAGTAAGGGGAGCAGGAGTCAACGGTTACTTGTGGCAGATGGCAGAGTAACTGAAGAATCTGCAGATAAAGAACTACAGGTCATAGGATGTGAGACAAAGGTGACCTTTGGCACAAACATGGAGAGTTGGACCAAAGGAGGAAAAAAAATCATCAAATGCCAAAAAAAAAGTCTGGAAAATTTAAGAAGCAAAAGTCGGAGGTTTCATGAATCACAATATTGGGTCGGCCAAAAAGCCCATTTGAGTTTTTAACAGAAGAAACCGAACGGACTTTTTGGCCAGCCCAATATATACTGGAAAGTATTTAGAAGGTGATGGACTCCCAAACATCGTTTGAGCTTCAAACACATCACACACGTATCCACTGTGATTAAGCCTCACAGGCTTGCTATTGGGCTGTCCAAAAAGCACGTTCAGGTTTTTTCCACATCTTACAAAAAACCTGAACGCACTTTTTGGCCAACCCAAATATATCACAAATGGGACAACTGGCGTATGTAAAGATCAAACACAGTGAGACCTTCAGAAGATCATGCGTAAGCAGTGAAGACGCTCTTATCTGAAGCCATCTGGACCGAAAGTCAATCAGCCAATTAAAAAAAATCTGTTGAAAAGGGAAAACATGCAAAAAATGGACACACCCAGTTGTGGATGCTGGGGACCATCACATCCCCCAGCTGGAAGTGTCACCTGCTGAGAGTGGACAGGTGAGAACCTCTCGGGCTTCACTTCCAGCCAAAGGAAGTTGCCTTGCTCAAGGTGATGTCCCGCTCCGCTGGGGGGCAGCCCACACCTGATGTCTGGTCAGTGCAGGAGGCCAGTACGAACTGCCTCACTCTGCCACATCTCTGAAGGGTGGTCAGCACTAGCATCCCCACGCCACTGGCTGAGGCCAGAGCTTCAATTCTCCTTCTATTAGTCCTGCCTCTCTCACTCCCATCCAGGCCTGGTTCCGAGAGCGCTTGCTCCCCAACAAGCTTCCTGCATGCAAATCTCCATCTCAGAGCCTGTTTCCCTGGAGCCCAATCTAAGACACATACATAACTTAAACGGTTAATTTTAAATTTTAAATATAAGCATGCATTCATTCTCTGATATTTTGACCTATGCCAAAGCCTTCATCTTCAAGAACCGGTCATGGGTCAGCATGCTTTGTTCTCTTTCTTGCATAAACTACACCTAAAATTTTAGAATTACCTATTATTTCCGATTTTGGTTTCCTGAAAGTAAGAAAACTTAAAGACCACTAGAAAACAACCTAGATGTGGAATTCCTCTAGCTTTTTAAATTCCACCAATCCTTAAGAGGTATCTCACCCAGTTAATGTGACAGATTAAAACAACTTTTTAATTTAATAAACTACATATAAAATTTACCATCTTCGTTCAGTCGTATGAAGTGGTACATTCATATTGTTTCGCAGCCATCTCCACCATCCATCTCCAGAATTCATTTCATCTTGCAAAACTGAAACTCTGTCCCCATTAAATAATAACTCTCCATTCCCCCTTTCTCCTCGGTCCCTGGCAACCACTATTCTACTTTCTGTCTCTATGAAAATAACTATTCGAGGTACCATGGAATTTTTTCTTTAATTTATTGAGTTACCTTTATTAAGTCTTTCCAAAATTTATTTTGTATAGAAAAAGCAGCTGTGGATCTTCCCTGGCAGTCCAGTGGTTAGGCCTCTGCACTTCCACTGCAGGGGGCATGGGTTCATTCCCTGGTCAAGGAACTAAGATCCCACGTGCTGCATGGCCAAAAAAATAAATGCATACATACAAACGTACATGCATACAAGTTAAAAAAAAAAAAAGCACTGTCTTTTTGGATTGCACTTACATCCTTTTTTGCTTAATGTTTAATTAAATCACCTAATTACAATTATAAGTTCAACTGGCACAAATCGGTTTGAGAACAAACAACATAGAACGGGTCTGGGGACAAATACAACTCAGACAGTTGGAGAAGTACATGAGGGCGCTGGAGAGAAGGCTCCGATTACAAGTGTTCAACATGCTGTGGGCATCCCCTAGACGGCTCTGCACAGGGACTGGAAGCTTCCTTTAAGCTGCTGAACTGGTTAAGAGAGCTGCTTCTACTGTACAAAAATAGATATTGATAGCATTTATTGAGCACCTATTATGTTCCAGGCACTGTGCTAAGCATGTAACGGGCATTGTGTCACTTAATGTCCATAATCCGTGAGGCAAGTATTATCATCTTCATTTTATAATACCTACAGGAAACTGAGGCACAGAGAAGTACTCAAGCAATTTATCCAGAGTTGCACCACTAAGAAGTGGCAGAGCTGAGATTTTCAGGTTGGTGTGAATCCAAAGCCTGTCCCCACTCTACCTGCCACACTGGCTCTTCAAATGAATATTAAGTAAAAGGTGTAACAAGAATAAAAACACAGAAGTGAGCCTTTGTTTTCTACTGGCATCACACAAAATGACAAAATATGTCACAGGTAGTTTTTCTAAGACTATAATTTAACAAACGGGATGCACTTAAATTCTCGTAAGACAGGACTGTAGGTAATACAATCTGCAATTGTTATTTGTTTATATAGGAATGATTTCAGTTAATTAAAGACAGAAGAGTTAGGCAGTATTTGTAAGGAAAGAACTGAAGTCAGACATTTTAATTATGCTATCAGATTAACACAAAAAAGAGAGTAAGCTGGAAAGTTTATAGAATATAATAAAAGCTAAGTATGTTATGTCTCAAGATAACTCTTTGGATCAAGAAAAAGAGAGAGAGAGCACATCTAAAATAATACATAGAATCAGATAATAAGTGACTAATCAAAGAGGTCTCATTACAACCATCTATATCAACGCCCACATGGAAAAACCAAGCTGTAGTTTTTTTGGGGTTTTTTTTGCCACACTGTACGTTATGCAGGATCTTAGTTCCCCGACCAGGGATTGAACCCATGCTCCCTCCAGTAGAAGCATGGAGCCCTAACCACTGGACTGCAGGGCATTCCCCTTTTTTTTCCCCCCCAAGCTACAGTTTTATTAGAAGCATTTTCCCAAGAAAATAAAGCATGAATTTGTGCTTGTCTTCTAAAAAGAAAAATGAATGACAATTCAAAACAGATACAGACAACAATGAAAGCTAACCAAACCAAAAAAAAAAAAAAAAGGGAGGTATTTAAGATTGCCAAATCATGAGTAGAAGCAAGCTCCGTTTAGCAGCCTCTGGGAGACCTGGCAGACAGATGAGCTCTCGTCATCCAGGACAGTGTGGCAGCTCCCTTCTCCATCTACAAGCAAGAGGTCACTCATTACTCCCCAGTCCATCCAGGATGTTGAGATATAATGATAGCTATAGAGATTCCCAACAGAACAGCACAGCCAAGAAAGGCTGCCTGTGCCACTGGGCTCTTTTCTACACCAACAACCCATGAACCATCAACAGACACGCATCTAAGACCCAGGCTCTCTCCCAGACACCCTGACAACTCCTCTCTCATGGGGCCATCTGACCTTGATGCCCATTTCTAGACAGAACGCCTTCCCTGGTTGTCCCACAGACACATCCCAAGTTGACATCATCACAAACCCCACACCTGCTCCTCCTCCTGTGTCCCCTGTCACACTGAATTGAGCCGCCATTCACTCAGATTCCCAGGACGGGGCCTCGGGGCCATCCTCAACTCCTCCACCTTCCATATCCTGTCGCCATGGTGATTTACATGTAAAACATCACTTGAATGCATGTGCTCTTCCACTACTCCCTTAGTTTAGGACCTAGACTCTTGCAAGAAGACTTCTTAGTAGTGATCAGTTTGGTCAGGGGGGTCAGATACACAATCTCCTCATTTACTGAGCTCCAACTTCATATCTAAATACCATGTTTGATTCCTTTGAATCAACCAGGGTAGAATCCCTGCAAAAAATGGGAAAAGAGAGAGGAGACTTTCCCTTAGCACTTTAGGTGTGAGAAACTTTTTGCATCCCACTTAGAGATGAAAGAAATCAGGTTAACACCAAAAATTCATTTGTAGCCCAAATATAATAGGCCAGTTTATTTTCAATAGCTTTTTATTCAATCAACAAACTGTCTCCTTCTAGCAATCTCTTAAATCACAGTGATTCATTCTGGGTAAACACAGAGATACCGCCTAAGGAATTTCTCCCAGGTGAAATCTGTAAGGATGCTACGTGGGCCTCCCAACACAGGTGCCTCCTAGAGTCTTCCCAACACCATCTATGCTGATGAACAAAACATAGACCTGATTTTGAAACCCAAACTCTGACACTAACTGCAGGGCTTCCATCAAGTTACACAATCTTATAGAGAAAAAGAAGACAATGGTATTTAGTTGTATATAAGGCTTGTTAAGTTCAACAACAAACAAAGATCAGCTAAGGGCCAGGCACGGCCTTGAGCACCTGAGATTCAAAGATGAAAGTCACAGCTCTGCCCCTTGCACTTCCAGTCTAGTGGGACAGACAGATACAGACCAAGAAGTGTGACAACATACGTGAGTGCTGGAATCAAGATGTGAGCAAGTTCCACGAAGAGGGAAGGCTGGGGTTGATGGAGAAGAACTGAAAGAGAACTTATTCGAAATGGGATAATTATGTAAACACCTGATACCTGGCTCACTTAAAAAATGCTCTTTGGCTGTTTTTTAAAAATTAATTAAGGGGCTTCCCTGGTGGCGCAGTGGTTGAGAATCTGCCTGCCAATGCAGGGGACACGGGTTCGAGCCCTGGTCTGGGAAGATCCCACATGCCGCGGAGCAACTAGGCCCGTGAGCCACAATTACTGAGCCTGCGCATCTGGAGTCTGTGCTCCGCAACAAGAGAGGCCGCGATAATGAGAGGCCCGCGCACCGCGATGAAGATTGGCCCCCACTTGCCGCAACTAGAGAAAGCCCTCGCACAGAAACGAAGACCCAACACAGCCATAAATTAAATAAATAAATTAATTAAAAAAAAACTTAAAAAAAATTAATTAATTAATTGATTAATTTTTAAATTATTATTATTATTTTTAATATTAGTTTTTTAAACATCTTTATTGGAGTATAATTGCTTTACAATGGTGTGTTAGTTTCTGCTGTATAACAAAGTGAATCAGCTATACATATACATATACCCCCTTATCTCCTCCCTCTTGCATCTCCCACCCAGAGGGTTGGGATAGGGAGGAGATTTCTTTTTTTAAACCCACATTTAAGCTTACAACTGTTACTGATGTAACCTTTTTCTTGTCTTCCTGAAAGTTCATATATAAAGTCACCAACAAAACACCTGATGGTCACTCTATTGTGAAGACACTCAAAGAGCCCTGACAAGAGGGCCTCATGCAAATAACAGAGGCTAAATTGCCAGGTGTCTCTGAAGGAGCCACCTGGGAAGTGCATCCTCCAGCTCCAGTCAAACCTTCAGATGACTGTGGTCCTGGCCAACATCTTGAGTGTAACCTCATGAGAGGACAGGAGTCAGGACCACCTGCTAAGCCATTCCCAGATTCCTGACCCACAGGTGTTATGTGAGGCACTAAATATTAATATTTATTGCTTTAATCTGCTAAGTATCAGGGTAATTTGTTACTCAAAAATTCATAACTAAGACACAGGTCAATAGGGTATTAGTGATAAGGTTTTTGTATTCAGGACAGCATAATTTTCTTAGTTAAAAACCAATTCCATTTCTTTTCTCTGGAGCACAGAAATATGATACACATGATGGTAGGTTGTGAGACAACGTGGAGTTAATGCTGGTTCTACTTCCTTCCTTGCTTCACATCATCACCCCCCAAAGGAAACTATAGTTTAAAATACCAGAATTACATAACTAAAAGAGAGTGATGGGTTGTGACTCCTTAAAGACAATTTAAAACAAGGTATATGGCAAGGCAAATAATAATGAAAGCAAATGACTTATCACTAGATTGTAAGAATTAATAAGCAAATAAAGCACCGTAGTTCTAGCCACAATTGTTAGGTAACAAACTATGAGTTTTGAATTTATTAGGACTGATGATTTGGGCACTCAATCTATTTCATTTCTTTAAAAATATAATTTATTATGGGTAGTATAAATTAGTATTTAAAGTTTCGAGGTGTTATATCTGTAGCCAAAAGAAAGGGCATTTTATTCTCACTTATTATTGATCTTAAAATTAAGATTCATTTATTCACAAACATTTACTGTACACCTAATTTCTTCCAGAAATTCCCCTAGGGTTTGGGAATGAACTGATGGAAACTATAATCTGTGACCTCCAGGAACTCACAGAGGGTAGACCAGTGCTTCTCATATGAGCCTGACCGATTTTTAAATATGGATGCAAAGGCCGATTTCTAGAAACTCAAATATTGAAGGCGGGCGAGTGGGACCTGGAGATCTCCATGGTTTTACACTCATAATTGCTTCTGATGCTTGGTCCGATGGTTCTCCACCATCAGGGTGGACGATAATACAGTACAGCCCATTTACTCGATCATCAAATATTTACTGAGCACCTGATCTGTACCGTAGGTGCTGGCTGCTGGGGGCTGGGGGGTGGGTGAGGCTGTATACCAGAAAATACACAACATGAAGTTAGAAGGATAAGAGAGTCAGCCAGATGAAGGAAGAGATGATGTTCCACCATTAGCAGAGCAGCTCCAAATGTGGAATCACACCAAATGGTAGGCTTCGTGACTAAGTTAAATGATAAAGTATATTCATGGATTCTCAGATTTTTTTACTTGAAAGAGACCTAATTGACCCAACGCCACGCAACAAAGAAGGGAACTGAATCTAGGTCCTGTGACTCCGGTTCTTATGTACTTTTTTCTTGATCAGTTCCTCTTAGGAGTAAAGCACATCTTCAAGAACAAGAACAAAGAATATTTCTCAATTCTAAAAAGCCTGTGTTGTTACTATACGCATACTATATCTTAGGAGCTATCAATCTGGGGCGTTTTTGAAAAGATACAATCAGTGAAGAAAAAAACAAGGTGGATGTGAAAAATGTCTTTGAAGCTATTTCAGTTGCTACTGCTGGAAAATGTTTGAATTTCAACTCTAGTAGGCATAAAATAGCTTATAGAAAACACTGGTTTTGTTATCAGAATCAATGACCTAGAAATAAATCTCCAAGCGGGATAAGCAAAATTTTGAAAGAGTAGAATCAAAGAAAATAAAACTGTTATCTCCAAATGGTTTGTAAAAATAAAGTTTTGGGGTTACAGTTGGAAATAGGTACATTTTAGAGCTACAGGTATTAATGATATACTGGAATTCTGTGACATAACACTAGTCGGCTAAGGAGTAGATTTCCTTCTAAGGGGTTTATCAGTGGAAATAACTGAAGGAAGGATCTTGTCTTGCAATCTCACCAATAATACAAAATCTTCTCCCTTTTCTGGGTCTTTGCCATCTGGCATCTACTCCTGCCACTTTCCTGAGGTTACTCAAGGGTCAATAGTTTGTCCTTCTCTGGTACAAAATCAAACTCAGACCTCTTATTTTTTGATTCCTCTGCTCACCCTGTCTTCCTGAAACATTGTCTTCCCTTTGTTCCCATGAAATTGTAGGTTCCTGGCTCTCCTCTGACCTCTCCTTGCCTGGCTTCCCTCCTAATCACGCGCATCCTCTCAAGGTTTTGTCTGGTCTGCTTCTCTTTCTAATCCTCCATTTATGCCAACATGGGACCATGATTCTCCCACTCACACAGGCTCCCCAGCCCCAGGAGCTAACTGGCATTGCTTTGGCATTGCTTCCCAATATCCAGTCAGCTTTTGAGGCTATCAGATTCTTTCTGTGTAACATTCCTAAGACTTGACCTTCCCTTCATATGTCCATGTCCTTTTCTCTGGAACCTCATCGATTAAGCTCTAGTCAGTTACCATGGCTTCCTGTGGACCAGCTCGTCATTCTCTGGTACATCCTGCAGCCTGAGGCCAGATGAAGATCCTTTTCATCATGCCCCTTCCTTGTCCAAGGATCAGTACATGCCTTGCTGAATCCAACCTCAGTGCCCCATACCTGGAATGACTTTCCCCTTTGTAAGCCAAATATTCTACTTTCTCCAAGATCCAACATGAAATTCCTTCTCGGATGATACCAACCTAATCCTCTTCCACAGTGAATTTTAATTTCCTCAGCAATCATATCTGGATCACTCTCTCTCACACTCGCTTTATTGCAACTAAAGGGCAGTTCTTGTAGAGACCACCATGATATGGGGGGCCAGCAAAAGCATCTCCATGTTTGCTAAATTGAACTGAATTTACTGCAGCTCTGCCAAAATTTAATTTTAATTATATAAAGACTGAAGGAACATAGAAAGCAGATCTTGCTTCAACCATAAGTTATTACTTCAATTTCTTAAACTATAATAACAGAAATAGATACACACTAAAAGCATTTTTTTTTAATTAGGAAAATCAATGGAACAAAAATCTTTATATATTCTTCTTAGTTTTCTCTCCCCTGACATTTTAGGGGATCTTATCACTCCAATTACAAAAGGGTCTTTTGGCATCTGAGGAGCTAAGGATGGATGACAATGAATGGGTAGACTCAAGTATGTGAAGGATGAATTGTATCCAGAAAGCTGTGGGTCAGAGAGAGATTTTCCAAATGGGAAATGAATTCTGACAGGAAGCTGCCTGCTGGGAAATGAAGGAAGGCTTTGAAAAGCTAGTAATCATGATCAAATCGTAGTTGTGTTGACCGGTCGGAAATACACATGTAGAATCTACAATGTAGAAGTTGTTCTGAAAAGAACTTAATTATGCAGAAGAGGAAGCCAAAGATCTTTTAAAATGTGATCATCCACATTGTCAAACGTGTTAATACGTCACAGATAGCAGGGCTGTCTCACAAAATAACTTATGTTCAAAAGTTCTTTGCGAGGCTCATAAATCTTACCTCCTTCAAATCAAGATTAGCTCCTGACTAGGTAAAACTAGCAGGAAATTGCTTTAATAAGATAGATTGTTTAAAAAAAAATGTGAAAATTAAAATCATACACATGTATTTATACCTAATCTCTTCTCTATTATTTCTTTCTAATCATATGTGAAATGTTGTTTTCATTCATTCACTAAACATTTATTGAGCACTGTCCAAAGCTCCAGGGATTCAACGATTCCTACCCAAAATGAACTCACAGGCCAAAGAGGGGCACTCGCAGGCTCGGTGGAAAGAAATAGAGAGTAAAGAACAGGAAATAACTAAAAGGGAAGAAATAACACTGAAATGGAAAATTTTATGTGTACTCCTAATTTACTAATTAAAGAATAATCCTTGGGCTTCCCTGGTGGCGCAGTGGTTGGGAATCTGCCTGCCAATGCAGGGGACACGGGTTTGAGCCCTGGTCCGGGAGGATCCCACGTGCTGTGGAGCAACTAGGCCCATGTGCCACAACTACTGAGCCTGTGCTCAGAGCCCACGAGCTACGGCTGCGGAGCCTGCGTGCCACAACTACAGAAGCCATGCACCTGGAGCCTGTGCTCCACAACAAGAGAAGCCCCATTTGCCGTAACTAGAGAAAGCCTACGCGCAGCAGTGAAAACCCAACACAGCCAAAAATAAATAAATTTAAAAAAAAAAAAAAAAAAAAAGAATAATCCAACAAATCAATGTCAAATAAAGCCAGTGAAGAACCCTGCCAATTTGATCACAGTCAGATTCAGTTTTCTGAAATTCTCATATGTGAGTGTGTCAAGCCAAGACAGCAGTGAGGAACAGTGTGGAACACTTTAAGATGCTGAAAAATAGTGACTGTGTAGGTAGAACAGTCTTTAGCACCTACAGATAAGAAATGGTTCCTACATTTATTTCACAAGAAATGTAACTGTTGATACTTTTATCTTCTAGCTTGCTTTTGGCAATAGTTTCTTCATCACTATAAAAGAAATTTAGAATTATATTATTATATCATTATAAAACAATTCTAAAAGAACAATAGGGAATCATTACAGAAATTTTGGAAAATAACAAACGGTCAGAAGTGATCCATATAACCAAATCCTAACAATTCTACAGGAAACTGTAATACAACAAAGAAAATCTTGGAATCAAACAATATGCTCAATAATAATTTTAGGGAAAATGGAATAAAAGGCAACTGCAAAAGCAAAGTTACCTGGTGGCCTGGGGAGCCCTTCCCTTCCCTGCTGTATCTGAGCCTCTCCCATCCTCTGCAGGACCACCCGTCGCCCCAGCAACTGCTCCCTCTTCTGAACTGCTTATTTCATCTTACCCGGTGGAACCAGACAGTGAATAACCTGCTACTATTTATTTTCCATGTTTTCGCCTTTTTCCCCCAAATAGATCATATGCTGTTTCCTGAGGACAGGAAGTATGCCTTCTATTTCTCTGTATCCCCAGCAACTAGGAAGCACCCTGCACAGGATAAATGTTTGTTGATGAGGATGCATATGCTCATTTTTAATACTTACGTGAATATTAACAAAATCTAGTTGGTTACTATTTTGAAGAAAGGACCTGGGGTTAAAAAATCTTCTAATATTATATATTTCACCTTATTTGGCAAGATTTCTGAAGAATTCAGTACAGCTTCGTATTATTTAGACAAATAAAAATGGTAAGAAATAAAACCATTCTCATTAAAAAAGTGAAAATTCATTTATTCTGAATTTTGAAATCTCTTTAAACTTAGATAAAATATACAGAGAACAAAAGATTATCAAACCTTTCACTAACCAGTAACCCTTATGTGTCCTTCCCCTCTGCCAAACTCCAGTTTATAAAATCATTCTAATACATCAGTGAGGAACACTGTTTAAAAAAATTTTAATAACAGTTTTAAATAATGCATAATTATATGGGGATATATGTATACGTATACGTATAGCTGATTCACTCTGTTATAAAGCAGAAACTAACACACCATTGTAAAGCAATTATACTCCAATAAAGATGGTAAAAAAAAAAAGCATAATTGTCCTAAACAAACAGGACCCACACCTTTTTTGAATTCCACCTACCACACCCCCTACACTTAGCCTATGTAAACTTCAGACTCCCAGGTTCAAATGCCAACAGCACAGGTGTGTCAGAGACAAAACTCACTGTGTAATCTGACAGCCAACTGAGATCAGCTACACGGAGGAAATGAGAGTTGGGATGGGGTGGCGGAGGGGGGAGGAAGCAGCAGGTGTTTCTGGAGCGGTGCGATCACAGGGCTCTGGGGACCCCTGAGGGAGGAGGACACGAAAGAAAGGGTGAGCCCACAGCCCAGAAAGGCAGAGGAAAAGCACCACACTCCAAGCTCCAGATTCAACTTTCCCAAACTTTAGAAACCAATCCGTTCTTAGTTGGGGACTATACTCTGTCACTTCCAAAAGGGAAAACTGTGTACTAAGCCCATAGTAAGTGTGCAATAAACGCCCGTTTAACTGATGGATCAACGGTACGATCTGATCACTGCCTCAAAGAACCTGATCCCTGGGGAGAAACTCAGAGGGACTAAACAAAAGGAAAGGTTTCTTTCTGATCATCTTCCAAGACCTGCACGTAGTTTGTGAGAGTGGCCTGCGTTTCGAATTATGCATTATATTTCAACCATCACTGCGCATGAGATTGTGTGGTCCTCAGGAAGTTTATGATATGAGATATTCTTACTACAAGGAGATTTTGATTTTGCATCAAGCTCCACCAAAAGAAGACACGCATAAGTACATATCGAGATAAAAGTACCCCATAGAGCTGAGGAGTGAACCCTCTCCTGTCAAATGTTTTCCTGGAAACACTACAGCTGGGGGTTCTCTTCCTGAGTCATAAACACCCAGCACTCGCCTTCCAGGTGCTGCCAGCCTGAGGCACCCTCCGGGGTAGGCTCCTCCTGCTATCTTTCTGCTGCAGTTCCTTGTTTTAAGTGCTCTGTAAATCAGATTAAAGTATTTGTTTATTTTTTCAGTAGCCGACTAAAAATAAATCTGCAAGCTAAGGATAAAGAAAGACACTTCAGACTCTGCCTTTGAAGCCCATTTCATGGCAAGTAATTGACTTCCCTCCTAGGGACCAGTTATATAGATCAGGAGGAAAACAGCATTCAGAGCTTTCACGAGAATACCAGAGACTGAAACACGCTTCGCACCCAGCTTACTTTCTCGTAGAAACAAAGGTGTGCATGCCCTGTCTGCTTCCCTCACGTCAAAGAACTACCATGTTTAGCAAAATAAAAATCTCTCTAAGGTGCTTGTCCCTCCTCCTCATACTTTAGGAATGTTACCTCCAGCTTTTCCAAAAATATCAACCACCCAGATACTGACGACAGGGTTTTGATAAGAAGAAAAAGTATAAGATTCACTAAAAAAGAGGGCTAACAGGATCTCGGCAACGTGGTCTCCCTCCTGCCTGCAGGCCACAGAGCTTGCCCACTTGTCCCTACTATGTAACTTCCTATAGCCACAACCCTGTGGCATTCTGATATCCATCAGGTAAAATCATTCTGTATGTTCACATGACAGGGTTAGAATTAATGGATGAGATGACAAGGCTGTCACACTGCTAAAAGCATGAGCTGTAGAATCCACAAACAGACTGCATTCTGTCTGGGAGAACATGAAGTTACTGCACTTCTCTCTAAGCCCTGCTTCAATAAACAAAATGGGGGTGATAATAACAGCCACCCTGGGGTTGCTGAAAAGAGTAAATGAAACAAAGTATGAAAAGCGTTTAGTCTCCAGTAGGTGATAAAAATATTTAGCAGTAGTATGACGACAACCTAAGGGTGACCTCACAAAGAATCTAGTGTCTTAACTCTCAAGGTCAGCTAGAGAAGGGTTGGAGAGCTCCCAGAGGTCTTGTGTGGGGTTGTCAGCAAGGAGCTGCAGTCATTCTTGGGGGACACAGAAGGACAAAATTCTCCTTAGAGTTTCGCCACCTGAGAAAGGCTTGAAGAGCCCTTGCTTTTCTCTGGTCCTCTCTCTCTCTCTCTCTCTCTAGACTAGATAGAAGACAGAGTTAGGAAAGGAAAAAAGACTTCTCCATTCCCCTTGGACAGAGAAGTTGGTAGAGTACATATAATATTCCCCCAAATTTCCCAAATGCATGGGGAATGCCCTCTTAGTACTATAAATATACAAAGTGTTTACAGTCTGTTTTTAGGAATAATGAAAAAGAACAGTATCTAGAATTAGACATCAAGCTAAAAATAACTCTTAATTGGTCTTAGCTTAGGCAAATACAAGAGCACTTAATTTGCAAAAATTTCATGATGTATCCACTGTCCAAGAAAGGTCAAACACTGAACCTCTCCAGTATTTCTCACACAAAGGTATAGAGATGTACCATTTTCCTGTTGCATGTGGTAGGGCTCTCAAGGGAAGACATTATCCTCTACTCTACCAAAATCCATACAGAAATCTAACAGATGCTATGTCATTCATAGCAATCCAATAATTTTAATTATAAACTAAATTTCCCTAAGCTGGTCGTAAAAATTTATTATGTAATAGTTGATACACACAAAAGAATGAATATATGTTAACAAATATCTACATTATGAAGCTTGATAATAAAACCAAAACCTGTGAGCCCAACCCCAACTTAAGAACTAGAAAATTTCCAATATTAGTGTAGCTACCTGCGCGCTCCTTCCCGATCTCAGCCCCGTGCCTTGCCTGCAGAAGTAATCGCTTTCTTAAACTTTGAATTTATCATTCCTTTGCGTTTCAAAATATTTTTTTGCAAAGATGGATCTTCAATTGTGTATTATTTAGTTTGGCTAAACACTGCAAAAACTTGGAGACCTTTATCTCCAAATGGATCTGAAGTTGGCGCCACAGAGCCTAGGATGTCTCAGCTGTTGCCATTCTTCCTTAATAGGCATTATGTGCCCTGCCCCTCATCTCCCGAGAGAGTCAACAGAAGTTCTAAGGATTCTCTTGGTTTGTGCCCACAGCAGTCACAAAATTTCCTTCATTCTCAGAATAGGTGTCTGTCTACACAGCTGCTGTCTGAAATGGGGAGAACTTTCTACCCACCCAATATGAATCTGTGTACCAGTCGTAACTAGTTTGTATGGAGTGGACTTGAGGCTGCCTGCCATATTGGTGGGGAAGTCCTCCTGCCTGGAGGAGAGGTAGCACAACCCAGACATCTCTGGACAGGTATCTGTGAATCTACTGCAACCACCTCCCTGACAGCTCTTCATCAACAAGTACCAAAACAGAGGACCCTACGGCCTGGTTGACCATATAATTTGCACAACATATTCCCTACTAATTCCCCTGGACTTCCTCCATCTCCTGTTAAGAACCATGATTTCCTCATCATTCTTCCAGAAAGCCCCGTCACTGTCAGCTTCCCATCCTTGTTGATAAAACTGTTAACAACTGTGAAGGGCCTGAGAATTCAGCCTCCTTGCAAGCTACCACAGTAGCTTGCCACAGTTTCACGGATGCTGGCAGAAGATCCAGGTCTATTGGTTCAGAGACAAAGGACTTCATTACTCATGGCACAGAGAACAGCACAAGCATCACACATTTGCATCAGCTTCCTGTACCCCCAGATTCTACGGGGTGGTGTGGATGGGCTCAGATAGATGCCTGTGCACACAGAGGGCTGCATCACAGAAGAGGGACCTTGAGCTTAAGGAGCCCAGCATGCCTGCCTTTTGTTCTGGAAGGAGACACTAACTCCATCTTCCAAGGATGTTCACTATACAAATATCCTTGAAAAGAGACTGTGGAACAAAAAGCAGTCAGTGCCTTACTCATAAGATGTGTAGAAACAAGAGAGATCCATAGAGTTCCCATAGTCAACCATTATCTGTTACACTTCAATTAAAATTATTATTTAAAACGTTTTTAGTGGTATGATTTTTTTTTTTTTGGTATGATTGTTTTAAATTCTATCTTGAACCCAGAAGTGACAATCATATTTACAGAGCCTCGTGGAGAAATGTGTGACGATGTGCAGGAAAGGGTCCCCCAAAAGATACTTGTTTATTACAGTTGACAAATATGTGCTTTACAGGTTCAGGACTTCAGAGGCTTTGAGGGAATCTTTCTGACTCCGTTTTTTTTTTTTTTTTTTTTTTCTCTACTAAGCAAGAACAATAATTTTCCTCTGTAATATTAGCTTAGAATTTAATTAATAATTCTAAAAGACATAAAGATCTGCTGTGAGATAGAACTATAAAAATACTGAAAGTTCTAGCCACGGTCTGCAGGGCCAGCAAGCTTCCTTGATATGATGTAAGCTCATCTTTACAGTGAAGCCCCTACTTTACATTATCCTACAATTTGCACCTTTTCTTCCCAAATCTGCCAGTTTTCTCATGTTACTGATGTACTGACCTCTTCTTTATATTACCCTGTAATTTATGCCTTTTCTTTAAGTCCATCACATTCCCTGCATTACTAACAGACTGACCTCCCCTTTATATTATCCTGCAATTTACACCTTTTCCTTCTGACTCCATCAGATTTCCTAATGTCACTACTAATGTACTGACAGCTCACAATTTGTACAGCATTTCTTGCAATTTGTACTCATTTTTCAGAAAAGCTGGAGGAAAGCTGCCTTGTTACTGTGTGTCTAGGGCTGAAGACCAGAGACTGCTGAGCATGCGTGCTTCACTACAGACCTGTGGACAGGGCTCCTGACTTAGGAAGGCGATGTTAGGAAGTGATGAAAGATGATGAGCTGGGTCCTCAGTTGTTGACTAAGTATCAGTAGATGATGAAAAGGAAGATGTACATTTTATTTTATATTTTAAAATTTATTTATTTTATTTATTTATTTTTGGCTGTGTTGGGTCTTCGTTGCTGCGCACGGGCTTTCTCTAGTTGCAGCGAGCGGGGGCTACTCTTCGTTGTGGTGTGAGGGCTTCTCATTGCGGTGGCTTCTCTTGTTGCAGAACACGGGCTCTAGGCACGTGGGCTTCAGCAGTTGTGGCGCGCAGGCTCAGTAGTTGTGGCACACGGGCTTAGTTGCTCCGCGGCATGTGGGATCTTCCCAGACCGGGGCTCAAACCCGTGTCCCCTGTATTGGCAGGTGGATTCTTAACCACTGCGCCACCAGGGAAGCCCAGGAAGATATACATTTTATCATCTGTCCTTTAAGAAAGTTTCAGGGGCTCCATAGGATGAGAAAAGTCTTTCACAACTAACTTAACTTACATTTAACACATTCTTTTTCATTGAGTTCAAACGAAAGAGAGGCTTTTTCACATGTTAACAAGTTTCCCTCAGTTTGTATTCTTGCTATTTGCCATATTTCCTCCTGGTCACTCTGAAGTAAGACTTCCTGCAGAATCTGCTACCTACGTGGAGTCTGAAATGAATTAGAGTCGGTAAAACAAAGGGAGGTAGGGTTAAGAAAAAGAAAATTCCAGATACAGGACACCGCATGTGCAAAGGCACAGAGGTGCAGGTCCAAAACCTTTAGGGAACTTCGGCTATTTCAGAGTGGCTGGAGCACAGACTGAGTAGGAGGTGCCTGGAGCAGATAATGAGGACATGCCATTTGAAGGAATCTAGACCATCTATATAATCGGGAGCCACTGAAGAGTTTTAAGCGGGGAGAGTAATGTGCTCATATTTGAAATCAGAATAATCTCTCGGATGGTGGAATGGAGGCCATGTTAGAATGGAGATGACACTGGAGGTAGGGAAACAGATCAGGAGAGTATACAACTAGCTAGTAAGGAGATGACAAGGGCATGTGTTATGGGCTGAATTGCGTCCCCCTAAAATTCTTATGCTGATGTCCTAGCTCCTAGTACTTCAGAATGTGATTCTATTTGGAGACAGGGTCTTAAGAGACAGCCACTGGTCTCAGAAGAAACCAACCCTGCTGACACCTTGATCTCAGACTTCTAGCCCCAGAATTGTGGGACAATAAATTTCTGTTGCTTAAGCCATCCCATCTGTGGCATTTGTTATGCCAGACCATGACAGCCTGGATCAAGGATGGTGAGGAGGAAAAAACCTGAGACAGACTTGGGTGGTAGAATACACAAAATCTGGCGACCAGTTGGTATAAGTGGTCAAGAAAGAAGCTGATTTAGAGGATCCTGGTATGGGTAACTGGGTAGATGGCCATATCATGGACCAAGAAGAGTAATACAAGAAAAGAGAAAGATCAGCAGTTCTGAGATAAAAGACAACATCAAGCATTAGAACATGTGCAGTTCAGTAGGATGTGAAGACATGGGTCTGGAATTCAGAAAACAGGACTGAGATCAAGGCAGGGAACTGGAAGTCCTCCACGTGGAAGTGGAGGCTGTGAATGAAGTCTCCCAGAGGAAGTATACTGGTGTAAAGGAGAATACTGGAAGGAGGATGCATCCAGTGAAGGAGATAGAAAGGGATGCATAGGTAGGACCAGACCCAGGAATGGGGATTGTCACAGACATCAGTGGAAAAGGGTGTTCAAAGAGGGAGTGGTCATCAGGGTTGAATGTTGAAAAGAGGTCAGAGACTTAAGATTATCCATTGAATCTGACAATTAGGAGCTTATTGGTGAACTCAGCAAAATTATGCAGTAGAGCTGTCAGAGGTGAGAGCTGTGCTGCACTGAGTGGACAAGTAAAGAGATTGGGGGTAAACGAAAATGGCAAGCACAGATCACTCTTGCAAGAAGCTTGGCTAAGTTGGAGCTGGAGGTGATGCAGGGTTCAGGGTGGGTTTTATCATCATCATCAGTAGCGGTGGTGCTGGTAGTGGTGGAGGAGGAGGGGCAGGGGGGAATAGTACTACTAAGCAGGTGGTCACATCCTAAGGTCAGAGGGTGCTGGGCCTGCCTCTTTGACATGTTATTTCTTCAAGATGAAATCAAACATCATCTTTACAATGAGTTGTTCTAACTCCCACTTGGGGTGGCTGATTTGGATTAGAGTAATTTGCTGTTCAAAGTATGGTCATGGGTGCGGGCAGCCCATTGGTGGAGAATCCCTCATAGACTTCTCTGCAAGGTGAGGTAGATTATATTCATTTGATATCATGAAGGGGTAAGTTGGGTCAGGGGAAAAATAAGAGGGGGACAGGAAATCAAGAAGGAGGTGAAGAGGAACTCTATCCCCTGGCAACACCTGTCATGGCCGAAGCTAGGTGAATTCGAGTCCCTCGCTATGCGTTTACTCTCCCACCAGACTGCAAGTTCCCTGCCTGCAGCCATAAGTTACCTAGAGCACCCACACAGTGCCAGGCACCTAGAAGGAGCCCAATCAATTCGCAATGAGAGCTCTACCATGGCCCTACCATGTAGAGATCATGGCCCTGGAGCTAGGTCTTCATGCCCCGATGCCCAGTCCTGCTTACAAGGCAAGAAATGAGCCCAGTGAGCATCCACACGTGATGTCTACGTCCTCTCACAAGACTAGGACAGGTCAGGGAGGGATGTGTAACTGAGACGGTTAGAGACCACCTCTCCGGGTAGATCCCAAATTCTTTCTGAGTGAAATCAAGGTTACATCTAGGGAAATAGGGGAATAGAGGCCAAGAAGAGGGTTTTAAAAGGCAGAATAAAGCAAACTGGATGGGGATAACATTTAACATAGGAAATCTGAAAACAATTCAGAACCATTTGGCTATGAAATGTTTGTTCAGGGTTTAAGGTGCACCTTATCTTATTTCATTTATCATCAGGACACCTTTCCCCACAATTTAGAATCTCTAAAATTGTGGTTGCATCTTACAATAAATGGTATCTTAGCACTGTCATAGTTTAATGGGCAGAATTTTTTTTTCATTAGTGGTACATGATATGAGGGTGCCCTAGAATCAATGGTGTCTTAAACTTCATGATATGGTATTTTACTCTGTGAAAGGGTATGGCAGTTGTTTTGATCTGCTGCGTTAATTGAAAGTACTCAGCTTTAGCAATGGGTAAACTCTAAGTACTATCTCAAAAAAAGAGTATCTCAAAAGGCACCCCTTCACATATTAAGTCACTGAGTAACTATTTTGAGAGCCCAACTGAGCACTTTAGTTGATCACTCCCAAAACAGTGAGCAGGAAGAACTCTAATTCACAGAAAGCTCTGTTATGCTATATCGTGAGTAACAACATTCAGGACCCAAAACTCAGGAATAAAAAGAGCCTGATTATTACCATTTTCTGTTCAATTGGTTCTACATTTGTAATTAAGTCTGCGCCTTCTCTCCAACACTGTGGAATGTTGATCACTTACTACATGGGTCAGAGGAAAAAGACTTGAGACTCTATTTCAAAAGATAGGAGGAAAATTCTAGCTTGCAGTTGGGACAGACTCTGAAGACTATTTTGAGACAGTAGTCTTTCACCAGATGAACCCTGTGGTAACTGTGGTATTATTTGGGGTTTGTAATGCTTTCAGTGTTTACAAGGTCAAATCTAAATTCATATACTGGAAATGTGTTCTATTTTCACTGCTGAATACGGGCTGCATCAATTTATTTGCTTATTTTTAAATGCGTCTTCTGGCCTTTAGAAGCTATTATTTACATAAAGGTAGTTTTGAACTTTACAAACATGTTGGATGCTACCTACTGTCTACATATTTTAAATAAGGTTAGATATGTACAAAGCCACAACCTATATCCAAAATAAGAAAATGAAAGATGGAAATCATTGCCAAATGCCTTCCTAAATCATATTTTAAAATAATCATTTTCACAGATTTGTTTTTATCATACTGAATTAAAATATACTTTCTTAAAATATTAAACCATATGAATATCTAAATCTATTTTCAATGTTTTATACAAAGAGTATGGAGAACATTTTTTAGAGCAATCAACAGGTCTACTTTGGGCAGTTATTTCATTTAATGATTATTACCACCCAGTGTCTGTTTTTTAATATTGACCTAAGAGACAATCTAAAAATGTGAATATTTATCTTAACCTTCTTTAAGATCTAAATTCACTTTTCATCTTGGCTTTTCTCATTTTCACCTTGTACCTGATTACTTTACAAGGCATATGTCTCTTTCTTCCTTTAATTGCTTTTTGTACCTCCTTTTTCATTTTTTACAGAATTGCTTGTTGTTAAGCAATGTGCATAACATTAGGATATACATTCATTATTCTAGAACGCTGTCTACTTGGTATTATTTTCCTCTATTCCTTTACCTCATTTGAATTGACCTAAACTGTACTGATTTCTTTTGACATTTCTTTCTGTCAAAACATGTTCCCCCATCTTCCTGTCCTTTGATCACTACTCAATAGCTATTGTATTCAATATTTAGCCTCATGCTTTTCGGTTCTCCATTGTTTTTGTTAAGCTCTGGTGGACAGGCTCATAGCATATGACTATTTTTCTTCTTAGTCTACTCTGCCTTACTTCTTTCTTTTGTATTTAAAGACATTAGAAAGACATTTCTTATGAAATTTAGGTCACTTCCTATTATTTTCCTTTTATCACTTTTGCTCTTCCAGATGTTGGTTTTTTCAGGACCATAGCACCTGTTCTGCGCTCTTCCTCGTCTTACTGTAGTGATTATAATACTGACTGTGCTATAATCCTATGAAACCACTTCACTTACCCAACTTAAATTTGTTCTATTTTTCAATGAGCTACAATGCATTTAATTTATTTAGCTATGGGAAGCTGCCCAAAACAAAAAGTTCCCCCAGAAAACCAAGGAACAAAACAAAAAACTAAGCACGTCAATTACTTACATATACCATAATTTTCTTTTCCATATATGTCTGAATAAATATTTTTGAAGAACACAAAGAGCACACTTTACCTTTACCAAACCAAGCTAACTTGTAGCCTAACTTGTACTGCTGGGCTCATATAGATTCTTGTTCCTATTATTATTCTTGAAAACAATGATTTCTAAGTAGAGTGTGGACGGGTTTATGACACAGGATTACCTGATATTCAGCTTGACTTACTCTGGTCATAACCTTATAAGGTCTTGCTTTTCTAATTGTAAAAAGAAAAAAGTGATGATTCTTCGCCTATTAGAACACAGGGATGTAACAGAGTTACAGAATAAGTTTAAGCAAGATTCATTATGGATAAACTCTCTGGAACAAAGTTGTTCTATCAGAAATGTCAGAGATGTGTATGGGTACACATGTTAATATTAGTATATCCTCTTCACATCTGGCCTATTAATACTTTTCAAGTTCTATTTAATCTAAACTTTGCAAGTATACCCTTCTTAATATTTATTTGTATGACTCCTTTCTCTTGAATACTGGACTGCACAGTCAGATGAAAGGGCTCAAATTAATTGATCTCATAGTCAAAGGTTCGTACCATATTTCAAATCGATCCTAAGCTGAGAATTTGCTTCCATTTTTTTTTTTCTTTTGAAGGTGGTTTATAATAAGTTGAAAAATAAGAGTGGAAACTAAATAATAAACCGGAAAAAAATGTTAATCACTTAAAACAAATGATAAAAACATGCCAGCTATGTCTGTCTATAAACTCTATGGCTTATTGAGAGGCAGCTCATGTAGTTGTTAAGAGTATAGGCTTTGGAGTCAATCGGCTTGGTTCTCTTGACTATTTCATTAAAATGAAAGCTAATAAAACTTATGGAGCAGTAGAACATAGTGGCTAAGAAGGTAAGCTTGAAAATTTATAAGGAAATGCACTGAGTTAAGGACAGTCAAGATAATTTTGAAGAAATTACAAAGCTCTAGGACTTACACTAGTAGATATCAAGACTTATTATAAAGCCATACAATTAAGAGAGTGTGGTATTGGCACAAGGATAGACAAATAGATCAAGGCAAATTAACAGAGATGGGAACATATGTATATGTAGAACTGATTCACTTTGTTATAAAGCAGAAACTAACACGCCATTGTAAAGCAATTATACTCCAATAAAGATGTTAAAAAAAACCCAGAGAGTTGATATTACAGTCTCCCAAGTCTGAAGTCAGTCTAGAGGCAGAATTCCTTCCTCCTCAGGGAATTTCAGTCTGTTTTTTTTTTTTTTAATGGCCTGTAACTGATTAGATGAGGCCCACCCACATTAGGAAGAGTCCTCTGCTTTACTCAAAGTCTACTGATTTAAATGTTAATCACATCTTAAAAACATCTTCACAGCAACATCTAGACTGGTGTCTGATGAAAAACTGGATACCACAGCCTAGCCAGGGTCACACATAAAACTAACCATCACACTTGCATAGGCAAAGACTAAGATAAGACCAAAAAAAGCATGAATCATAAAAAATTGATAAATTGGACTTCATCAAAATAAAGAACTTCTGTCTTTAAAAGCAAATGTTAAGAAAATGAAAATGAAAGTCACAGACTGGGACCTGTATCTGGAATATACAGAAATCTCTTACAACTCAGTAGTTAAAAAAAAATAAAATAAAATATAAGCAAAAGATTTCAACATACCCTTCATTACAAAGGTGTGGATGGCGAACAGAACAGGAAACAATTGTTTAAGTCATTAGTCATTTGGGAAGTACAGATTAAAATGACAATGAGATACCACTATACACCTATTAGAAATGGGTAAAAACAAAAACAAAACAAAAAATTAATAATATCCAGTGCTAGTAACAATGGACAGCAAATGGCAGTCTCATATTCTGCTAGCGGGAATGCAAAACAGTACAGTCGATTCAGAAACAGTTTCCCAGTTTCTTTATAAAATTAAAACATACACCTACCATGTGGCTCAGAAATCACACTTATTAACTCAAAAGAAATGAGGATAAATATCCAAACAAAAACCTGAACACAAATGTTTATATAGCAGTGTCATGCATAATCACTCCAACTGGAAACAACCCAGTGTCCATTAACTGGTGAACAGATAAACTGGTACATCTGTACAACAGAATGTGACTCAGCATTTAAAAGGAATTAACCCCTGATATGTGCAACGGCATGGATGAATTTCGTATGCATTATGTAAAGGGAAAGAAGCCTGAGACAAAAAATTACAAACTGTATGATTCCATCTACATGGCATTCTGGAAAAGGCAATAACATAGGGGCCAATCATCATCATCATCATCATCATCGTCAGTAGTGCCAGAGACTGGGCGTATAGGGAGGGAACTGAAAGGGATAGAAATATTTTATATGTCGATTATGGTGCTGGTTACACAACTGTATACATGTGTCAAAACCCATATGACTATGATACAACTATTAATGGACAATTCTACAGTCTGTAAACTATACCTTACTAAACCTGACTTTACAATATTGGCAGTGAAAGCCAAAAAGATGAAAAAAACATCACATTAGGATGAAACTTAGTGGGGGAAGAAAAACTGAAATACGAATTCAAAAAGAAAGGATGTAAAATTTCAAATTGGTAAAGAACTTTTTCACATAATTTTAAATGCTTGTTCACACATTTTTGAAAGAAAAATAACGACTGTCAAATCACTGTGGTATGTAAGTTCCACCTGATACACTTAAGAGTGACATAACAGCTTTATTTTTAAATGTCAGTTTATAATACACTGGAAATTTTATGCTTTGCAACCATTAAACTGACTTTGGAAAGTTTTAGCTATCATTCTAAAAATGCACAAGGAAATGCATAGTTTTTAAGAATCCTTTTAGAGAAATACAAAGACTCCTGCTCTAGAAGATAGCTTCCCCCAAACTGCCACAGATGGTTTGCAGGTGAGGCAAGATACTGAGCTCCAAAGTCTCTTGGGCAGGCAGGCTGTTTGCCTTGAGCTAAAACTAACTTGTCTGTTTACCTAATGTGCTTTTATAAATACTCTCATTGTCTCTGAATGCAATAAGGTGAAAGAGATTGTAAGACACTGTCCTAGAGAAATTCTTGTACATGAGTACAGATGGAAAGATACAAGAAAACCTACTGCACAGTTAACTGAAATACTGAATAACTGAACAACTTAAACGTCCATCCACAAGCAAATGGATAAATAAAATGCAGAATTACCTTTCAGTGAGATTTTACGTAGCAGTGACAATGAATGAGCTACAAGAGCTCTATGTATCATTATGATGAACCTCAAAAACTGAATGTTGAGTGAAAAAAATCAAGGTCATGATTACATACAGTACGACACCATGTACAAAACATTTGAAAACATGCAAAACAAGATAACGGATTGTTTGTGAATAAATATCTATGCAGTCATACTAAAACATGCACAAGATTGATAAATACCAAAATATAGATCATATGGTTCTCTCCAGAGAGAAAGGGTAAGAAATCAGGGAAGGATGCATAGGGGTTTTCAACTCTTTGTGTAATATTTTATTTCTTAAAAAATCTGAAATAAATATGGCAAATGTTAAGACTGAAGAAAGCTAAGTAGCTGAAATGCAAGTGTTACATTATATTACTATCTATGCTGTTCTGTGTTTAAAATATTTCCAATGGACACACAAAAAAATGAAGTATGTATTTGGTATCCTAAAATTTGGCAGGAGTTCTGGTTTATTGTAGATGTCGTGATTTATAACAGATACAAAATCTTCAGAGTCTGAAGAATCAGAAAACTTGATCAAGCCTAGAGATTAAATATACACGTTATTAACTTTTTAGTTAGCTAATTACTGGAAACTAAACCCAAGGCCAGTCTGGACATCCTCCTCAAGTTCTAAGAAACTTAAAGAAAATCGGATGCACTTGAATTGGTAAAGATCGAATATTATATCTAACATAAATAACTTACTTTTCTGTAGTCTTTAATAAATGAATTCATTGATTCATCCGACAAGAACTGAATGACCATGTGCTCTGCGCTAACTTGAATATCCAGAGGAATCAAGACAGAACAGACGCATCGCTGCTCTCACGGAACTTTATAGTCAAGTGTAAGAAACAGACAGTAAGCAAACAAAGAAAAAAGATCGTCTCAGAGATTGGTTAAGTGCCATAAATGATATAAAACTGGGTAGTAGAGATTTATTGTTAGGGGGAAGGAGGGATAAGGTGAAGCCACTTTGGATACAATAGGCCTCTCTGATGATGCAATGTTTAAACAGGGAACCATAGTGCAAAGACCCAGAATAGAAGGTAGCAAATGTCTTGAACAACCAGATGCCTGGGACCGCATAAGCATAACAAAATAGACGTAAGCTTTACCAAGCCTATAGAAATACAAGGACATTTATCCTCAGGTAGTAGTTTAAAAGTTTTACAATTTTTTTAAAACAGTTAAAACTAGAAATACCTTGTTTCCTATCCAGGAGCACTTTAAGTATCACACCTCAGTCATCTAGCTTGACTTCTTATCTGGTATTTCAGTAAAAATAGTACTTTGGTATTATACTGAAATAAAATAACACTGAGAATAAAATAACAAGGAATCCTCAAGGTGCTTTCTGAATGACACCAGTAAAAATCAACCTTTTTCTAACATACGTACCAACCATTTAGAAAAGACAACAGACTGTAAATATATTCTTGGTAACAGATGTTATGGAATAAAGCAAGCAAGCTAATGCAGGGATCAAAAAAGCAGGTGACTATGAACAGTAAAATAATATTACAGTAAGACATTAAACATCTGTATCATATTTCAGCACATGTGTTAATACTCAAACTTTTCTTGAAGCTATAATGTATTTTCTTGGGAATGGATATAGTGAACAGTGGATCTCTTCACTTCAATCAGAAAAAAATAATCTAAAGTAGACTTACAGAGAGGCAAGCTCTATCAGCTATATTAGTTATCAGCTATATCCCAGATGGCCATCTAGGGGTATTTAAAGACTATTACCTACGTCATTGTCTAATATACTGAGGTAGACAATGTGGTTAACACAATGAGAATTACAAGGAAGGAAATAAAACAGAAAATGCTGTCCTGTCTTTGTTCATAAACCATGATGCAGTGATACTTTCTCTGTTTGCAGTTCTAATTGCTACATCTCAGAAGATGCCAAAAGGAGGTATAGAAAGAATAGTGGAACTAAAATTAGTGGTCAAGAACCAGACAAGCCTTCTGTAGGAAGATGGAAAAACAAAAACAAAAAGAATTCAGATCCTCTAATCCAGAAACACAAAGGCTGAGGAAAGCCTATGAGATCAGGAAAGGTTTGCATATGATAATTAGAATGATTTTCCAAATCTGAAAATTAAGAGCCATGAAACAACAGTGAAGATTAAAAGAGGTCTATGGAGACAATTTCTTTGAATCATAGCTGTATGGAAATGTATAAAACATCTTATCCATGAGGTGGAACAAAATGAAAATAATTTTTAAAAATCAATAAAATGTTTGATAAATCATGGATTCTGAAGCCTGCGTTTGGATCCTGACTTTCTACTTATTAGCTGTGCAACACTGGACAAGTTTCTTAACCTCTCTGTGTCTCAGTTCCTCATCTAAGAAATGGTCGTTGTGAGGATGAAATGAATAAAGAACAGTGTTTGACACATAGTAAATGCTTTAAAAACTTTAGTCATGACTCCATGTGCAGAAAAGAGTTAACATAGCTGTCCTGACGGCCATACTGCTTACAGGGATGGCCCTTGGCTGGCCTCCCACCAACATTAAGTCGTAAGAGTGGATCACTGTGCTGAAAACTCTTCGTGCAACAATATGGTTTATGCTGAACCTCTGCTTTCCTTCTGGGAGTCTAGAATTTTGGTACATGCCAGGCAGAGAATGCCTACGTGATCATCCCACAATAAAAATTCTGGGTGCTGAGTCTCTAATGAGCTTCCTTGGGTGGCAACATTTCACACATGATGTCACAACTTGTTGGAGGAATTAAGCACATCCTGTGTGACTTCACTGAGAGCAGACCCTCGGAAGCTTGCACCTGGTTTCCCCTAGACTGAGCCCCGTGTGCCTTTCCCTTTGCTAATTTTGCTTCATATCCTTTCACTGTAACAAATCGTAGCTGAAAGTACAGTTACATGCTGAGTCCTTCCAGCGAATCATCAAAGCTGGTGGTGGTCCTGGGGCCCCATCAACACACTCAGGCATAGATTATTATTAGCAATTATTTTACACTAGGTGTAAGTACAGTAAAAAAATGAATTTTAATAAATCTGGAAGTTCAAGAAAAGAGACTTTTATATATAACACCTTGATGAAAATAGAAAACATTGTATTGTTTCTTTTTGTAAATAATGGATGAAAAAAACAAGTTGAGATTCAATGGCATATTCATTCAATTATACCGCTATTTCCTGATAATATGCTTTCATGTCACGTGAAAATAAATATTTAGCTGTTACACCTTTCTAAATGACATTCAAGACAAGAACAATAAGTGGTCAGAAATACTTGGGTACATCCTTCAAATAGCAATAGAAGATACAGCATAACTAAAATGCCAGAATCACTAAACTGTAGGAATGCATCACTAATTTTATATATTTTCATCATCTCTTACAAGTAAATGGTTAGTCTTCCCCAAAACTTAATAAATCCAATGCTCTGCCCAATAAATCTAATGTTCTGTCTAAAAAATCAATATCTGGAAAAGAGAATTTAGACAGAAAAGCCTGAGAGAAAAAGTATTTAATAATTCATGTGAGTTTCTATTTTTGGATAGTCAGACCAATTCCCCCACTGAAAAAAACAAAAATGGTAAATAAGATACTAAAACAAAACTACCTTAAAGGCACTGAGTTAAAAAGATAGTGGGGACAGGCCATATTCTTGAGGCAGCTTGAATCCAAGGAGGTTAGTGGAAACTCAGCATCCCAAGGCCACTTTTGCCTTGGGGTGTCGGTCCATATCTGAACTTGAGCTTTGGTTTTGTGGCTTCATGGGAGAAGAGGCCAGGAGTCAAGATCCAGGGCTTGCCCAACATGGATCATCTCATAGGATAACTTTCCCACGTTAAGCTGATACCCAAAGGGTAAGATGGAAGTTGCCTTGAGCAAAGAAGTAAACGAAAAATAAAAGAAAAAATGATAAGCTATCTCTGAAAGGTTATGGCTATTGATTGCCCTCATGTAGACTGGTACCCTGAATCTGAGCAAACCTTGAGTGGGTACAAAAATTTCAACCTGTGAACTTGTTTTAACACGGTCTTTTACTGATAGTACACACACACACACACACACAAATATCTTAAGTAAAATATTAGCAAACTGAATCCAACTGTGTATAAAAAAAAAATAGCATGACCAAATTGTGTTTACATTTATATACACACACACACATACACACACATATATATAAGCCATTCAGCACATTAACAGATTAAAGTAAAAAACCAATATCATCTCCTCGATAGAGAAAAAGTATGTAATAAAATTTAATGCCCATTCTTGACAGAAACTCCTGTGCTAGACTAGGGAGGAACTTCTTTAATCTGACACAGGATATAATTATAAAACATCTATAGCTATGATCAAAGTAAGTGATAAAATGTTGAAGTCTTTCTCCCCGAGTCTGGGAACAAGATATTATCAACACTGGAAGTACTAGCCAGTGTAGTTAAGTCCAGAAAAAGAAATTAAAGGCATAGGATTGGAAAGGAAGAAAGAAGATGTTACTATTTTCTACTGGTATCATAATCTTCTTAGAAACACCTTTAAAAATCTACAGATAAATTTAACAAGGTTACTAGATATAAGATTGATATACAAAAATAAATTACATTTCTATTTAATCGTTTCTGTAAGTAATTAAAAAACAATTTTCAAAAGCTACCATTTTAATACCAACAAAACTATAAAATACCATATTCTAAACTCCAAAATTGCTAAGAGACTAAATCTTAATTGTTTTCACCACAAAAAAGAAATGCTCATTATGTTACCTGAGAGAGGTGTTAGCTAACACTAAGGCAGTGATCATATGGCAATATATAAATGTATCAAATCAACACATTGTACAACTTGTATACAACATTATATGTCAATTATATCTTAATAAAAAACTATAAAATATGTAGGAATAAATCCAACACAGAAAGAGAAAAACCTATTTGCAATATAGAGTAGTGATTAAAAGCACAAACTCTATACCCAGGCACCTTGGTTTAGAAACCTGCCTCTGCCATTTACTAGTTGTAGGATCTTGGGCAAGTCAATTAACCTCTAGGTGCCTCAGTTTCCTGTGTGAAATATCCCATATTACTAGGACTACCTCATAAGGTTGTTAGGAAGACTGAATACAAAGTAACAGAATGAGGCCTGGCACACAAGAAACCGTTAAGGGTGCTTTAGAAAGTGACAACCATAATCATTATGATGATGATACTGGTAGTGTGATGGTGTAGAAAATTATAAAAATTTTCTGAAAGGCTTTAAAGAATACTTAATTCAATGGAAAATATACCATAATCATGGATAGGTAGGCAATATCATTAAGATGTCAATTGTCCAGAAAATCTGCAGACTCAATGCAATGTTAATTAAAATGTGAACAGAGTTTTTGTCTCTCAATAAGCCAGTTCTGGAATTTAAAACAAAAGACTCAATATAACCAATACACTGCTGCAGAAGAGAAGTAAAGAGGGAGAGTAGCCCTACAGATATTAAGATTTTATGAGGACAATGTGGTATTCGTGCAGGGATAGGGTAAGTGACCAAAGAAACAGAATAGAAAATTCATAAACAAAGGCAGAATGGCAGAGCTGTAGAGAAAAGAGGGCAGTCAATAAAAAGAGCTGAAAATATTGGTTATCCATATGGAAAAAAAGTGAAATTAGGTTCCCACACACTCTATGCCATACTAAAAAATCAACTCCAGAAGAATTAAGGACTTAATTTACAAGAGCAAAACTTTAAAAATTATGAAGAAAATACGAGTATTTCTCTGACCTTGAGATAAGAAGGGGTTTCTTAAATAAGACACAATCACTCTACTACAAAAAAATTTATAAATTCAAACAAATTAAATTTGATTTATATTTCAAAAAAGACACCTGCAGAAAGTGAAAAGATGAGCAACAAACTGGGAGAAGACATTTGTTACCTGACAAAATATTTGCCCCAAGAACATGTATAAAGAACAGGTTCAAATCAACAGAAAATGCAGCAGAAGAAAAATGGGTAAAAATGACAGACATATTTACAATATACAGATAGACAATATACAGATATATAACAAACATGAAGAGATATGATAGATGAATCATTATTAATCAGGGAATACAAATCAGGCCCGTGATGAGTTATTATGCCCACTCCACTAGAAAAGATTAAGAAGTCTGACAATACCAAGTCTTGAAGAAGATACAGGTCAACAGACTCTCTCACATACTGATGATTGGAGTGTAAATTAATACAAATGATTTGGAAATATCATTTGGTATTATAATATTTTGGCACTAAGTAAATATGCCACTTTGGAATAATTTACCATAGCACTTAGCTTATTTATACAACCTGCTGGAAAGACTAGCATGTAAACACTAGTTAAATAAGGAAGGAAAACAGTGTACATTACTTCCATAAAACTAATTTAAGGAAGTATGATAAACAGTCCTTTTGACGCTAAGTAACTAAAAAGATGCCAGCAACAAAAAAGCCAAATGCACTGAAACCTATCAGTCAAGGAAATCTAGCTGTAAAAATACACACCAACTTTATATAAAAATAGACAGTAAAGCCATGATTCTATAACATATATACTACAGACTGAATGTTTGTATTCTCCCAAAATTCTTATGTTGAAACCTAACCTGCAAGGTGATGGTATTAGGAGGTGGGGACTTCGGGAGGTGATTAGGTCATGAGGGTGGAGCCCTCATGATTGGGATTAGTGTCCTTATAAATGGGACCCCAGAGAGCTCCCTTGCCTCTTCCACCATGTCAGGACACAATGAGAAGACGGCTGTCTGTGAACTAGGAAGCAGGCCCTCACCAGACATGAATCTGCCAGCACCTAGATCTTGGACTGCCCAGCCTCCTGAACTATGAGAAATAAACTTCCGTTGTTTAAGCCACCCAGTCTATGGTTTTCTATTACAGCAGCCCAAATGGACTAAGACACCACTGCAATGGAGAGCACACTACGCTGTGGCTGAGAGACCTTGTTCTTAACCTTGATTTTACGCCCATCTCGGTGTGCAACCTTGGGTGGATTATTTAAACTCACATGTGTAAAATAAGAGACTGTACCAAGTGCTCTTTAAGAATCTTTTTATTGGTGTCTATAACCCTATAAGAAACTATTCTTATCAAGAATTAGCAAAATCGTGATGTAATTTCCTTATATAAGTAGCATGATATTTAATCCAGACTCAAGTGCCTTTGGATAATAACAATGTCCACAAGCTCTGAGGAGAGAATGAAGCATTAATAGAGCATTACTATAGGATTAGTTAAAAGAAAAAGTTGTTTTCCACACATAGAGTTTCCAAGTGGTGGATGAATTTGCTTTTTGGTAGATCAGAGGTGTTTTATGGTACAGCCTATTAACTACACTGAGGGGAAAAAAAATCATAATTTAAGTATTAAGATTTAAACATGAAGCATTAAATTCTATAATGTCAAAGAATCTGAAGAGTAACATAAATCTTGCAGAAACAGTGTTCAAACAGCCTAATATAAAATAGCAAAGATCAGCAGTTGTTCAAAGACAATGTAAATACTTCAACAGGCAGAAAACACAAGACCCTATTAGTATGCTCAAGTGATACGACCCACATTCTCTATATAATTTTAGACTTTGGACATGTCAAAGTCTATTAAAAGAGAAAGTCCTTTGATATCCCAGATAAATGTCTAAAGATACCCTAATAAAAAAATGAAAATACAAGCCACAAACAGGTAAAGATTTTTTATGACTCATAAATGAAAAAGGATTAGTACTGAGAATATACAAAGAACCCCTATAGATTAACATAAAAGAGACAACTCAATATTAATACATGGGCCAATAATATAAATAGGCAATTGACAGAACAGGAAACCCAAATGGCTAGCAGACATGATGCTGAACTTTACTAGTAATCAGGGAGATTAAAATGATAATAAAGTGCTATTTCACACTCATCAGCTTGGGAAAAACTACAGAGTTTGATAACAAGTGTTGATGAGGATATGGATAGAAAGGAATTCTGATGCACTGATAAGAGAGAACGTGAAAGACCACTTAGGGAGCAAGTCGGGTTACAGATTAGCATGGCTCTGACCCTGCCATTCCACTCCTAGGTACATGTGTTCTACAGGATAGCTCCCACATGTGGACAAGGAGACACTGTAGCACATCTGTGATAATAACAAATGAGTCTATCAACAGGAGAATGGATATATAAATTATGGGACACTTATATAATAGAAAAAAATGTTCCAGGGAAAACTTGCTTCTCCCTGTCTATTTCCATGCAGAGGGACCTCTTTTGGAGTAACATTCCCAGCCTCTCTCCACCTCCTCACTCATTCCTCCTAGAGAAACAATTGGTGTCCCCTTCTTCTTTTCTCTGTAAGAGGCACCTGACTGTGTGGGGCATACACAGTGCTCTGCTCCCCAGTGCTATGTGGACAGAGCTCCGGTGGGGAGTCCCAGGCTAACTGCACAGCCTGTGATTAGAAGGGTAAACCTTCTATTTAATCCTGGCTGCATACTAGCAAGCCTGTCCCTCCAACAGAGCTATCTCACAAATAAAGCTGATATTTTTATCTACCACTCTCTAACGCTTGCATCTATTTCTCAATTTATTCTAGATGGCAAGAGAGGGTGCTAGTTATTGTACCTCCTCAGGCTTCAACAGAATACTATACAGCAGGGAAAATAATTGAAAGATGCCAGTATCAAGGGGGCTAAGTCTTTAAAATATAATAAGAGAAAAGGCAATGTGCATTTATGTAAGCTTGAAAGATAAAACAATACTATGTATTATTTAAAATACATAAATCCATATCATAAAATATAAAGACATACATGAATGATTTTAAAAATTCAGGATAGTGGTTATCTCTGGGGCAGAGGAAGGGAAATGCAACCAGGCAGGGTGACCCAGTGGACTTCTCAATCATGTTTGGAATGGAATGTTTTGTTTCTCAATCTGGGAGGAACATACATATTTTTTTCAGCCTCAACTATTTCAAATACACACACACACACACACACACACACACACACGCACGCACACACTTACATACCACATGTACAGCTACAAGAGAATAAGCAGCAGAGCAGAAGCTACGAGAACTGCCTGAAGTGGCCTGCCCTGTTAGTCAAGCCTGGCCAGCTCTTTTCCAGACCCCCTGGAACCAAGCCAGTGGGAAGAGGGATTGTCCATGGCAGGAGATGGATACTAAATGTAGTGCTGGCTTCTACAGTGTTATTCTAAACAGGAGGAAAATCTATTAAACCACAGAATCAGCGAGAGTTAGAAAGGATAAAGCAAAACAAGAATCCAAGGAGTGGAATTACTAGCAGCAAACCATTGAAAGGCTTCTAGAACTTACTTTTGCTAGAATGAAACCTAAACTATTGCCTTTAAAAAAATCTTTTTATTAATTATCTCTAAAGGAAGATTCAATAACTGCTGTTAGTAATGCATCTCAATGTCTTATAAATCACTAGAAAGTTTAATTCAGTGGAAATTTTCAGTCAGTATATTATGACTACATATGGTCTGAAGATGCACAGAAAGGAGATAATCTGTATTATTTCCTGATTCCCTAGGCTAAATCAGACACTCTGAATCATCGCCATAATAATAGAACAGAGTCTGCAAATCTGTGTTGCTTCATTTAAAAGAATATATATATTTTAAACTTTCATATATATTTTATTAAATTGTTAATTTTTAACAACTTATTTCCTCCAGAAGAAAGGTATTTAAATGATAAATTCTTTTTAGCCTGATGCACACGCAGGCCTCAAAATCATTTTTTCTTGTCTTGTGTCTCCAATGAAGAGGAACAAATGAAGACTATGTTAACATTACAAATCACTGACATTTAGACTAGATATTCGGTCCTTAATACACGTTATGATTTGCAACCTAGGGATAAATAAGATGTTAGAAAAGGTAGCTGACCACCGACTGAAATAACAGATACAATGCAGGAAAGTTGCTTTCCAATGAAAGCCTATCACATTTTCTGCTGCATCAGTCTATAACTGCCCAGTAGACTCATCAGTTTCTTGTGCCCAGCATGGATTCAGAAAATATCTATTGAACAGAATTTAACTGATAATTAGAAAGAAACATGGGAAGATGGTGAGGATCCAGGAAAGGATACTACAGCCCACAAGCATGACTTTGTATACTGGGAATGCTCAGAAAACCTACACATCTTGAGGACTCAAACATCTTTCTTTAACCCTTCATCTCCCTGCTTACAAGGTATAGAAACATAAATATGTATTTATACAATATGCTGAGATATGGCATGATACAACACAGCACAGAGAATAAAATAATACCGTATCATATGGGGCAGCATCCCTGAATAATCCATCATCTTGCCCCCCTCCACCTTTCAAATTTCACTGCAGATCTTGCCTCTTGCTCACTGCAATCCAGCCACTCTGGTTTTCTTTCAGTTTCTCAATCCTGCCAGGCTTATCCCCACATCAGAGCCTTTTTAACTGCTTTCCCTCTTTCTGGGCAGCTCTTCTCCCAAACGGCAATCAGCTTTTCACCATCTAGGTCTTATTCCAAGGTGACCCTCCCAAAACGCCTTCCCTTACCTCTCCATCAAAACCACCCCCTTGTCAGTCATTCTTTCATTTCTTCTGTTTTACTTTCCCTATAGCACACTATCCCTACCTGAAGTTAACTTGTTTGCTTACGCGGTTATTGCCTGCCTTCTTACTACTAACTGTGAACTCCTTGAGAGCAGGGACCTTGTTTGCTTTGTTCATGGCTCTGGCCCTGGGACCCAGAAAGGGACCAGGCACACAGTAGGTCCTCAGTAACCATTTAATGAATTAACAAAAATATGCCTGCTCAATTTAAAATCCCTCAATTTCAAGGCTTTTTCAAAGAATGTAACAAATGCATTCCCTATTTTACCAAATTCAAAATCCTGAATATTGGGTTTACTTAAAAATGGGGGAGGGTAGAAAAAATGGAATAGGATGAATATTAGAGAGCCGATCCCACTGCAAAGTGAATGCTATTATTTTACATATTTTTAATCACACTGATCCGATCCATTAAAAACCAAAAATAAATCCTTCCACTATTTTTACAGTAAGCACTAATTTAATTATATTCTGTTACTACAGCTATTACATTTTCTATCCAAATTGCATTGTACTTTTCTAGCAATGATATGAGCTATCTCAATATGTCGCAGGTATTCTTGTAGTCTGAGAAACAGTAAGAGGTGAAACACAATATGAACATATTACTGTATAAAATGCTTATAAAATGTCATTCCTTCTCTCAGCCAGAAAAAGGAGATACAACACATTAGGTCAATCATTAGGAGAGTAAAAGCCCACGAACAATGAATGCATCTGTGTTATGCATGAATCTGGCTCTCTTACAGGTCTACTAGAATCTGAATAACTGTGTTTTACTGAATACACATTTAAAGGAGAAAGTCATCCCTTAAAAAAAAAATTCAAGAATCATTCAAACATAATTTTACTGGCACCGTTTCGGAATCTATCTTGAGGTATTCCAAGTGAAATTTAGAACTCCTCATTTTTCAAGCTGACCTGTTACAACTAATAGGTTTTAAAATGATGAACAGCCACAGAACCATAAAAAAGATTCCATTTTATAAAACCAAAGATCATTCTATCTGAAATGAAGTTTCACTTTTAAAACATCAGGCATTTGAAAAAAAATCATACGCTCCTGGAAGCAATGGGCATTTTCCATGAAAGAAAATGTTACTGGGACACAGCAGCAGCACAGAAGTGAAATATACACTGTCAAAGAAAAGCTGGTTTGCTATTTGGCAAATACAGAGCTTATTTCCATATAATGGGTAGGAGAGAAGGGGAGGGGAGACTCCAAGATTATGTTCAGGAAATTAGGAGAGACAAAACAGAAGTACGGTATTAGAGCATGTAAATAATCACAATTTATTATCTACTTTTAAGACCCCTTTCTACTGAAGTGCAGAACTTTAAAATGCAGTAAGACTGTGGTTAAAGAAGCATTTCAAACTATATCTCCTATTTGCACACAGTAGGACAAAAACTCAGGGGCTAATGGGGCAAAAGGTATGGCTTCCGATGGAGTCCTTTTGGGGGTGGGGGCTCCCAAGATCACCCTCAAGTTTGATGATTTGCTACTTTTTCCTCTGTCCTTGGGTCAAAGTAAGTCACAAGGTCAGCTCAAATTCGGAGAGAGAGAAATAAATGCCTCCTGATGGCAGGAGAGTCAAGACCCTTTGCAAAGGCCAGCACCAACAGCGGGCGGGGAGAGGGCTGGTTGTGGCCATTTTTGCAAACAACCGACCACCGCAATCTGTGAATGCACGTGGCCATTTTCCAGTGAACCGGGCCTCTGAGTAATACGGCTTTGGTGGATTAATGAGAGATCTGTTAACTCACTGAGTTCGATGTGAGAGATGTGCTATAGGGACCATAAAAATTGCTATCCTCATGCATGCACAAGGGACATGGAAACTTGCACCTTGGGGTGTACAGCAATGTTCTGATGATCGTGAGGGGTCTAATCTCTGCCCCTGAGCACCTGTGAGAGACAGATCACACACAGGAAGAGCAATATAAGGCAGGTAGCACACACTTAGAGCAAAATGAGAGGTTGGGAAGCTACCATAACAAGCACTGGGAAGAGGTGGATACTCACTGAGGAATGGACTGATCAGAACACATGATAGAGGAGGAACCCGACCTCAACCTGAGGGAGGAGCAGGGCTCACAGAGCAGGGAGCAGGGGAGGGGACATCCCAGAAAGGAGCTATCATGCACAACGGAGGCCACACGGAAAAACAGCAACATGTGTTTAGGGAACTAGATCATCGCGAAGGAAGTGAGAACAGAACAAAGTAGGAGCCAGAGGGTAGCCAGCCTATGTGAATACTGAGTTTAGAGTTTGTTCTTACAAATGCTGGTGAGGATGTGGAGAAAAGAGAACCCTAGTGCACTGCTGGTGGGAATGTAAATTATGTAGCCCCTACGGAAAACAGTATGGAGGTGCCTCAAAAAGCTAAAAATAGAATTACCATAAGATCCAACAATTCCACTCCTGGGTATATACCTGGAAAACATGAAAAAACTAATTCAAAGAGATATACATAACCTGATGTTCATAGCAGCACTATTTACAACAGTCAAGACATGGAAGCAACCTAAGTGTCCATCAACAGATGAATGGATAAAGAAGATGTGGTATATATATACAATGGAATATCACTCGGTCACAAAAAAAAAAAAAAAAGAATGAAATTCAGCCATTTGCAGCAACATGGATGGACCTAGAGAATATTATGCTTAGTGAAATAAGTCAGAAAGAGAAAGACAAATCCTGTAGGATATCACTTATATGTGGAATATAAAAAATAATACAAATGAATATATATGCAAAACAGAAACAGGCTTACAGATATAGAAAATAAATTTGTAGTTACCATAGGGGAGGGGGAAAAGGAGAGGTGTACGTTGGGGTATGGGATTAATAGATACAAACTACTATGTATAAAATAGGAAAGCAATAAGGATATGTTGCATAGCACAGGGAATTACAGCAATTATCTTGTAATAATTTATAATGGAGTATGATCTGCAAAAATACTGAATCACTATCCTGTACACCTGAAACTTACATAATATTGTAAATCAACTATACTTCAATAAAAAAAAGAAATTCTGGCCTTTAGCCTCTACACTTAGATATAAGGCCTAGACCCCTGGACTAGGGTAATGGGAAGAGGGCTGACAGCACAAAGACACTGAACAAGCAAAGGGACTTGGTGACTGAATGGATTTAGAGCAAGGACAGAAAAGGAAAAATCAATGGCTGTGAGAATGAATCTGAGAAAATCGTGGTATCACTGACAGAAATAGAAAGAAAGAGCTGACCTGAGGACAAGGAGAATGACTTTTGATTTAAATATGAGATGAACTGAAGGTGACAACAAGCAACTTGAAACATTTTCAGCTATGCGTTAACTGTGTGACTTTGGGAACATTATTTAACCTCTCTAAGCTCAGTTTTCTCATCTGTAAAATAGGAATAATAATAGGTGACTGTGAGGATTGAATGAAATAATGGCAATGCCCAGCACTCACTAAAGCACTCGAAAAATGACAGATATTTTGGCCATCATTATTATCCATCTTATTTGACAAATTGCCCAATAACTCTTTTTTGTCACATGAACTTATGACTATCTGATACACCTCTTATCAGGGTTTTTTCTTTTTTGTGTTTTTTCCCAATACAACTGAGATAAGTCAAAACACTCTATTCTAATTGCAGTCCTTGTAAATTTTCCACAGCATTAGAGTCTGAGCAATTTACAACCTGCAGGAGGCTCCAGGTCTATGACAAATCCATCACTGCAAACCATTAGACCTAGTATGTCAGCTGATCCAGCTGGATTAGATGTGAACATTTGACGGCTATGGTTTTCCCTATGAAGCAGTAGGTTTATGGGGCTTCTTTACATTGAAAACATGGAAAGAAAAATGCTGTACATGATTTAATAATAATTTGCAATATATTAAGGATCCCTTTGAGATGAAAGTTTTCTGTTTTGCTTTGTTTGTTCGGGGTGTAAGAAAATAAGATTAAAGAGAATAAGATTCTAGAGTAATAATGTAGCCATGAAGGGTATATTAGCAATGGGGAAACTGAGAGAAGGTAAATTCCAAGTAAATCTGAGAATTTAACATTGTAATTATCAGTAATGCTGGGCAGTGAAACACAAATATTTATCATGTACATGGTAGGTGCTTAATAAATATTTGTTAAATAATGCTGAGTGAAACTGATGATGGTGATTGATGAAACTCATGATGAAATTGATGATGATCAGTGAAACTGATGAGCAAATTATTTGCTTGCCCTTTGCTTCATTTCTGGCGATTAGTTCACTGTGCTATTAATCATAATTTTCTTTAAAGAGTAAGTAAACAGAAGGTATGGAAACAGAGAATCAAGGTATTTAAAGCTAGAAGTCCTTTAGGAGAAGAAACTGAGGTCCAGGGAGGTTAACAGACTTGCCTAAGTCAACTCCCCATAACATGAGATCCGAGCCTGAACAACTAACCAACAGCCCTGGGCACATCCCACCACCCCACGATGGAGAAGAAGAGTTACGGAGAAGCTCAAGCCAGTCAGTTTTGTGATTAGTTTGAAGATCTAACAAAAGGGTGAGATGAGTATACGGATCCTGAGAAACAGGGACTTCAATTATTTAAGCCATAAATGTTTCTCATTATGATGTTTAAACAGGTCATGACAGCCTAAAATACAGATTTTTTTGTTGTTGTTGCCATTAATGCACCCACATTTTATAGTATTGCAGTATGAGGTTTTTGATTTTTTTAAAAAATAAATTTAGTTATTTGTTTATTTTTGGCTTCGTTGGGTCTTTGTTGCTGTGTGCAGGCTTTCTCTAGTTGCGGCGAGCAGGGGCTACTCTTCACTGCGGTGCGCAGGCTTCTCATTGCGGTGGCTTGTCTTGTTGCGGAGCATGGGCTCTAGGCGCACGGGCTTCAGTAGTTGTGGCACGCAGGCTCAGTAGTTGTGACTCACGGGCTCTAGAGCACAGGCTCAGTAGTTGTGGCGCATGGGCTTAGTTGCTCCGCAGCATGTGGGATCTTCCCGGCCCAGGGCTCGAACCCGTGTCCCCTGCACTGGCAGGCGGATTCTTAACCACTGCGCCTCCAGGGAAATCCCATGAGGTTTTTGATATTTTTATCAAAAGATTTTATGACCAAATTGTCAGAAATCAGGGAATTTTATAAAAAGGGTGTACAATTTAGCTTAAGTGTTTTCATATATCCACAGCCTTAGGTCCATGAAAAGGCTTATAGCCATAGATTATATAGCTCTATTTTTGACTGCAAAAATTTATATGCTGTCCAGATCTTTACTCTACTGAAATTGAACTGGAAAAGGCCCTTAACTAAAATTCCTTCAAAATTATAAATTGTAGTAGATCTGACTGATAAAGAGATTCAAAAGCACATGGGGAGAGATGTAAAAGGGAAAGAAAGGCGAAGATTCTCCCTCGCATGATGTGTATGCCTATTTGTGTTTCCAATCTGGAGTCAGAACGTCTGAGTCAAAACCAAATTCTATCAGTTACTGTGATCTTAGCCAAGTTACTTGGCCGCTCTGTGTCTCCGTTTCCTCATCTGTAAAATAGGGGTAATAAGAGTAGCCACCTCGCGGGGTTGCTGTGAGGGTCACAGTTAAGACAAGCAAAGCATTTAGAATGGGGCTTGGTGTCCAGTAAGCACTCTGTGTGTCATCACACCCTCAGGTCTACTTACCTTTCCTGTTCCATCTCCTACTCTCTTCCACCCACTCTTTGTCCATGCTCTTCTCTCTCCTGGATGCTTTCCTTCCAGGGATTCTTCAAATCCTAACTCAGTTGCTAAGTTCCTCGATTACCCTGGCTGGAATTAAATCCTCTCGCCTCTTTGTTCTTCTACAGTAGGTACCATTTTCTACTTACAGTCACTCTGTGAAAGACTGTCCCTGTCTGATTTGTTCCTGTAGCCCTGAAAGTACCCGTCTCAGTGTCTGGCACATGGCATTCAGCAAGTATTTGTGGAATAAACCAGTATATAGGGAGAGTTGTCTTCTCCTGCCTTATCAACTGGTAGCTGTTATTATCGCTATTATTAAGGAGGAAAGGCAGGTCCTAGGAGGCCCAAACTACTGATGCAAAGCTGAGGCAAACATCGTGACTGTCTTTTGGAATAAAGCATAATTTATGAAATGCAAAGCTAATTTAATTTCATGAAAATTCAGAGAATTTCTGGAACAAAATCAACGGACAATAAAACCTCAGGTTTGAAAGGAAGCCAGGTTGGTCACTACCCGGACTGGGAAGGGTGTAGTATTATTACTGTCATCTGTCGATTACCCATTGTGAAGAGGCGTGGCCCTTTCAAGATTAATCTCATTTGCCTGGGGTAAATTATCCCTGAAGTCAAAATCCTTTTATGTTCTCCTGCTTCTTTCTCTCTGACAGTCTAGACACTTTCATAAAATCAATAATAAACAGTGAGTGCCTACTATGGGACAAGCAGAGTGTTTTTCATGCATCCACTCATTTGATCCTTCAAACAACTCTATGGTGTTGGTTCTCTTAATATCTGTTATTTACAGGTAAGGAAACTGAGGCACAGAGACATTAAATAACTTTCCCAAAGTTTACTGGCTAGTTCAACTCATCTTATTTCAATCCATCTCCCCACATTTATTGTCCTATATGGGGGTGGGAAGGGGATCAGTGTTGAATATCTGGAATATTCAACTGCTGGTGGGAAAAAGGGCTAGAAGAATTCTTCAGGGGTAGGTCAGGTCTGGTCTGCTAAGGGCCGGGCAGGAAGTGCCAATCGTACGAGCTGCAATGAATTTCAGGGGTCAAAGGAACCCAATGAACTCAGGCTAGATCCCCAAATCCTGGGGGAATCCACACTGGTAGGCAAAGCAATGGACTCTCTGGGCAATGGTAGTATGGGGACTCCAGCAGACATTCCAGATGACACAGTCATTTCAGAGCAAGGATCAGCCAGGAGCTGGGAGAAGGTGGAGTCCTGATCGTCAAGACAGGAAGCTAGAAAAAGGGAAGGAGAGTTTGGGACAAGCCTTTGTGTTAATCAGGAAAATGTAAGAAGCTGGATGTGCTGAGCTGGACTCACATTGTGGGGTTAAGAAGGTGAGTTTGCGCCGGGGGGGTCGCTGGGATCAACCCAGATAGAGGTTATTCCTCACACTGTGATAGGAGACACCAGGTAAACCACAAATCCGATCCTGTTGCTTCCCTACTTAAAACATTTCAATGGCTTCCTGTTGTCCTTAGGATCAAGTTCAAACTTCTCAGCGACTTACAAGGCCATTCATGACCCAGGCCCTGCGTACCTTTCCAGTCTCATCACTCTGCATTTACCCTTCTGGCCCCACCCACCCAGGCAAACAAAAATGAGCATATTCAACAGCAGACTAGCTACAGTTAACAACCCTTAGTTATTCAAAGGGCCAGGCTCCCCTGCTGCCCTCTGCAGATACACTCTGCCTAGAACACGTTCTCTCTCCCTCTGCCTGGCTATTTCCACCCTCCAGGTCTCCCATCAGCCACCACTCCCTCTGAAGTCAGCCTCCGTGCCTCTTCCCCAGCCTGCAGTCAGCAGCCTTCCTGCATATTCCCACAGTGCTCTGTAGTCATCTTTCAGGATTAACCACCTTGGATTCTGACCACCTATCTCCCCAACTAGACAATAAGCTCCTAGAAGGCAGGGCGGTGCCTGTCTTGTTTACTTTTATATATTCCCAGTGCCTGCAATGCAGTAGATGCCAACAAATATTTGTTTCCAAAACAAAGAAAGAGCACAGGACAGAAGCACCTCCTCTAGAGATCAGGGTGCAAAGAGAAGACAAGAGTGCACGGTGCTCACTAAGTGTGAGGTGAGAACCATGAAGCCAAGCAGGGGCCCAGGGAGGATTTGGAAACGTTATCAAATATGTAGGGAGGGTCTAAATTGCAGTCACTGATTTGAGAGCTATACACAGTGTGTCCAATGCAGTCACAGAAATACAGGGGTCCCTTGAGTGCCCAGGTCACCTTGGGTGTTGAGAGCTTCTCATAGAAGACATGAGAGTCTGACTCCAGAGTTTTTATCATGTGGGGAGAAGCAGGAAGAATGACAGTGAAGGGGAAAACACAATATTCAGAAAAGTTAAACTGCTATCTCTTTGGAACTGGCATGAGCCTGCTAATAAGCAGCCAGGGAAAAACAAAGAGGTAAATAAAGAGAACCGGGAACGCTGTGGTATAATATTTGAATGTGGCAAAGGGGAAACCATAAAGACCATTTTGTTTTAATCATTAAGAAAAGTGCACCTAGTTCACATGCTATGGATCAGGCTGGGGGGGGGCGGGGGAAAGACAAATTAATCTAAGGCTATTCATTTTGTGATAGCTTAACGCAAACAACTTTTAGCAACATTATGAAGCCAGCTAGTAAAATAAATAGAAATGAAGTCCAAGGGATTTAAAGATGAAAAATTTGAGGGGTGGGGAGAAAGAACTGCACAAAGCAAAACGGACAAAATACAAGGCTAACCAAACAAAAGCTGAATCATATAAATAGGCATTGCCGTGTGCCCTGGAGGACTGCCAAGGAGAGTGAATTTCAACAAAGAATGCTTCTGCTACCAGTTTGGAAAACTTCAGTTCCAGGAAGGCGGGAGGGAGGCTGCAGCCATTGCTGAATGACACGGGGAGTGTGGGGCGGAGAGGCAGGCTCGGTAGACAAACGCTGGAACCTTCCCCCAGCAAGCCATGAACAGGCAGCTCACACTCTCTCCATGCCCTCCCACGTACCCCACACACAGCCAGTTATGAGAAACAAGCCCACAGGCAGCGGCCTTCTCCTCTCCATTTGCAGATCAAAAGACCACTGTAAATGCCTCTAGGCTACCATGCTAGTATCCAAAGTGCTGAGATGGACCCAGTCCCTGCGGCCCAAGTCCAAGGAAGCATTGGCAATTATCTGTGAACTTGGATGCTGGGGACAGAGCCCCGGGCTGGGTGTGGCATCCTCCCTGGAATAGCCCGAGTCCTACGAGCAGTACTGTAATCCTCGCAGGGATAACCACCACCACCACCAGAACAGCGCCCCCCCCCCCCCGCCTAAGCATTTATCCCATGGCAGGCAACAGAACTAGACCCTTGGCATGGATTATCCCTGTGAAGCCCCCAATCAGCCCTGATTTTCTTAATTTTACAGCTGTTCACTCTACAGATAAGGAAACCAAGGCAAGTTAAGATATTGATACTTTTCAGAGGTCTCACAGCCAACAAGCAAGGGAGCAGGGATTTAGATCCACGCAGAGTTATTCCCGGACAAGCTCTCTTAATCAATAAAAAATAAAACCCAATAAAAGAAGGTGGATAATCAACAAGCACTTATTAATGGTGGGCATGCTGTGTACTAAGAACTCTGCTAGGTTAAACTGGGTAAAATGGTTTCTTTAAAAAAAAAAAAATGAGGAAGACTAACTAGAATTCCCTTTACTTAATCTGTAAAAAAAATTCTTGAACTTTATTAGCCTTTAAAGAAAAAAGGGTCCCTACTCTAATATCTACCACTCTCCAATAAGTATGTAGGTTGCTCAAACCCCTACAAGAAGCTAACAAAACAAACCAAAAGAAGAGTTGATAACATCTAGCTCAGTGGCTTTTTTGGGGTTGGCATTACCCAAAATGCAGACTTAGCGCCAAACACTGGGAGACCTGCGAATCTGAAGTTCCTTAAGATTTCCTTAGCGTAGTAATGCTTTCTCCTCAAATTTCTGTATTGCTGTCTTTATTGAGATCTCTGTACATTAATATGTGCTTTTTTAAAAATATGACCTATTTTTCCAATGGGACTGAGGGGGAAAAATCACAAATGCATATTTAAACCCACAGAATATTTAAATTCTCCCAAATTTTATCATACATTTTTAGTACTTTCTATTTGAGATGAAAGACAAAAACGTGTGTGCATGATTAATTGTCATGATGAAAGAATACTGGGCAGTTGCTTAAGAAACGAGAACAACAAAGGAATAAACTACTGCAGGCATCACCAGGACTGGAATGACACTGCTCTGTGTACTCGATTTCCATGGCAACTAGCAATGGGAAGATGAATGTTTCATAGTCACTCCGCTCTGCGGTACACGTCTATAAATCAAACTTACATAAAGAGCACAAGATTTCTGCTGTGGGCTGTATGCAGAACCAGTTTATTTTCCTGTTACTGTATAATTATGGAAAAGCAGCACAGAACAATGAGGTCATCTTGAGTGGGGAACAAACTCAGAAATTACTAATACACCTGAGGCATAGAATGCCATTCGTCTCGCAGGAAACCAGACGCAGGCAAGGCAGACGGCGAATGGAAACCCTGCCTGCCTCTGTCAGGTATGGTCCTGGCACTCATCTGCTCTGGCTGAGAACTGCATGTTGCGTACCTGGCGTGGGCTCCCTCCCGCTGCTCTGCTCTGAAACGTTATGTAGGGGCACCTTAGTTAACTGCCTCCTGAATGAAACTGCAAGGTTTCATTCTGATAAACTGGGCAGAAATGATACACCATGTTTCGTATGAAAGTTTACTGAGGCTGAACAAGCATATACTTGTTTTTATTCACACCCAAAATGGCTCATCTTGTAGAAGTCAGGATGGAAGATTAACGCTTTGGCATTGAATTGGGAGTCAGGAGGCCCAAGTCTTGACCCTGGTCTGTGTAACCTTGGGTAAGCCATGAAGTTCAGGTAGCTTCCATTTTCTTAGCTATGTTACGAGAGACGGTGGATGTGATTTTTAAAGTCTCTGCCGCCATCTGCTTCCATGATTCTGTATCTTGAAAACTCAAAGGTTTGAATCAATCAGATCTAACCAAAGATATTAGTTGTGCTATTCCTAAAAATATATATATATATACCTTACACAGTTATACTTTTAAATTCTATACTGGCTAAAGGGCCTAAGTCATAGTGTTTTATGATTACCATTGCATTGAAGCTTTCTTCTGATTTGTTTCAATTTTTCAAACACAGTATATGCTCTGGAAAACTTAATGAAACCATCAGAGTTTTAAATGCCAAAAAAAAAAAATTGTTACAGATGATCCTAGAACTGATTTTTATGATAGAATATAAACAATATTTAAATCTAAATAATCTTCCTGCTACCTAGATAAGGGCTGCCTATCAATTCCTACCAAACGGGAAGTGTCCCGCTTCTTATAATTAATTTATTTTTTATTATTTATTTATTTAGTTTAGGCTGTGTTGGGTCTTCGTTGCTGCTCGCGGGCTTTCTCTAGTTGCGGCGAGCGGGGGCTACTCTTCGTTGTGGTGTGCGGGCTTCTCATTACGGTGGCTTCTCTTGTTGCGGAGCACGGGCTCTAGGCGTGCAGGCTTCAGCAGTTGTGGTGTGCGGGCTCAGTAGTTGTGGCTCGCAGGCTCTAGAGTGCAGGCTCAGTAGTTGTGGAGCACGGGCTTAGTTGCTCCACGGCATGTGGGATCTTCCCGGACCAGGGCTCGAACCCGTGTCTCCTGCATTGGCAGGTGGATTCTTAACCACCGGACCACCAGGGAAGTCCTGCGTCCTGCTCCTTGAAGTCTGCAGCTCTCAGAGACATGGTGAAGCTTTCCTGGACCTCATCTCTGGAAGAGTCATGCTCAGTAAATTTTGTGGAACAAATAAATGGATGGATGAACAAACTCTTAGTAACACCTTTGCTACACCTGTCAGAAATCTTATATCCCCTTCCCCAGTCTTACATGTTTAGGCAGATTCAGACCAACACATAAATATCCCCGGGATAGACAGGCAAATATCTGAAAACTAGGTATAACTAGATGAGTGTCTGTTTTGTGAATCTGTGAGTCTACAAAACCCTTGTGAAACTTTACAAACTAGAAACAGCTCTTCATTAGTGGAGCACCAGGCGTCATCAGACACAGAGAGGACCTCCTGTGCTAAGGCCCTGGCTGAGTCCAGGATACCATGGGGGCTCGGAAGTAACGGAGGCACAGTCCCTGTCTCACGGGAGGGAGAACAACACCCAACAAGCACCCGGAACCTCGTCTAAAGCTTACACCACCTCTGGGGAAAAGACGTTATGATCCTCGCTTTACAAGGTGGGAAAACTGAGCTATAGAGAATTGATATGGGATAGTTATGAAAAATGTAGGGATATTCAAAACCTGCCTTCCTGAATTGATAGGCAGCCCTTATCTAGGTAACAGGAAGATTATTTAAATTTAAATATTCTTTATGTTATAAAAATCAGTTCTAGGGGGCTTCCCTGGTGGCGCAGTGGTTAAGAATCCACCTGCCAATGCAGGGCACACGGGTTCAAGCCCTGGTCTGGGAAGATCCCACATGCCACGGAGCAACTGAGCCCGTGTGCCACAACTACTGAGCCCGTGTGCCACAACTACTGAAGTCCACGCGCCTAGAGCCTGTGCTCCGCAACAAGAGAAGCCACTGAAATGAGAAGCCCGTGCACTGCAATAAAGAGTAGCCCCCACTCGCCGCAACTAGAGAAAGCCCGCGCGCAGCAGCAAAGACCCAATGCAGCCAAAAATAAATAAATAAAATAAATAAATTTTAAAAAAAAATCAGTTCTAGGATTATTTGTTTAAAATGGGTTTTTTTGTTTGTTTGTTCGTTTTGTTGGGTTTTTTGCTTTTTTTTTTTTTTTTTTTTTTTACTTTTTAAGATTGATAGTTTCATTAAGTTTTCCACAGCATATTCTATGTTTGGAAGATTGAAACAAATTAGAAGAAAGCTTCAGTGTGATGATAAAACTCTAAAACACTATTAATTAGGTGCTTTAGCCAGTACAGAATTTAAAAGTATAATTGTGTAAGGTATATATTTTTAAGAATAGCACAAGTAGGGGAAGTCCCTGGTGGTCCAGTGGTTAGGACTCGGTGCTTTCACCTCTGGAACCCGGGCTCAATCCCTGGTTGGGAATTAAGATCCCGCAAGCAAGAATAGCACAAGTAACAACTTTGGTTAGATGTGACCGATAGATTCAGACCTTTGAGCTCCTGACTCCAAGGCCTCTGTGCTCTTCTGACTGCATCTCAGGACACATTCAAGCAACAGACTGTTACTCTACTGGACTTCTTGGGCACTAAAAAACAAAGTTACACAAACACACCTAGCCCCTAAAAAGCCCATTAATAGTAAAAAAAAGAAAAAAAAAAGTAGTTATAATATAAAACAATATTTCTTAAATCTACCGTGCTAGCCCACGTTATGGCCCGCACTTCCACTCCCCAGTCAGCAGGTTAACGGCTGTTTCCAGGATGGAGCCAAGCGTTATACAAACATGCAATTTCCGATATGTGAACCCTATGGGAGCCAATGACATCTTTACAGAAGTTTATTAGAAATGTATTCTGCTGTCCATCAGAGACACTTGGTTTGGTTCCTAAGCTTAGAAGATGCAGTAATTTGGGCACACATTTTTGGCACTGATTTTTCAAAAATTAATAAAGTAACATTTATTAAGAAAGCCTCCAGGTTAACCTCTTTGCCTTCCAATTAGTTTCTTATCAGAGTTTTTAGCACCACCAACTGGTTAAAGAGATCAACTACAAATCTGCTTGGCTCTCAATCTGCTTTGTTCATTAAAAGAGGATCATACATATATTTCACATTTAATTTATGTTAAAGTAATTTATTTCAGTCACTAAATAAAATTAGAAATGCCTTTCCTTGTTAGTCAAATAAAAAATAATCCACTTTGGCTTTTTCACTTAAGAAGAAGGTACATTTTGCTTAGTAAGTCATTAAAGAAAACTAAATCTCCCACTAAAGCTAATCTGATTTATTCTACCGTAAACTCATACTCAAAAAGCAAAGACTAAGAACTACAGTGAAAATTAGAAACTAAGAGAGAGATAGCAAACTACATGGTATTGAATACTATGTGAGTCTACAGTGTCTATATAAGACATTAATTTAATTGGAAATAAAAAAGACTGAGGAGGTAATCTCACATTTTTTAAAATTTGAGCTTTTTCTATCAAGATTCCTGACTTAGAGATGAATGCTGCCATGTGACACATGAATATTTACTGCCATTTATCTTTCCCTCCTGTTTAATTGAACCACCTCTAGCAATGGATGGTGTACAGAGAGCACAACTGAACACCTGGGGTTCAAATCTGATTTCTGTACAATGAATCAATTTGTGAAAATAAGTATTCCTGAAGAACTAAGTCCAATTTTTTTCCCCCGAACAACCAATTTGTGGATACAAGTTGTCTCTGAAAAGTGCATCCAGCCACTTGTTGCCATGACGCGTCTGTAGCAGGCAGAATAGATGGCGCCGCACTATAACAAATTTGGTCACCAGCAGAAACCTCTCTACTAGACAATGTACAAGAGGGAAAGAGAAAGAAGGTTCCATCCAATTTATTAAATTTGACTCTGATAGCAGAGTTCTGTTAAAAGCTTTCTGCTAAGAGTTTAAAACTGCTGTAATAATTTCACGATGATAGCAGTTTAAATCTCTACACAAATGGGTAGTCAAGTTCATATTTGTTAAAGCCTCTGACTCTAAATCTGCAAATGAAAGTCCAGTAAAGAAGATAATTTGCAACAACCTAGATAAAATTAAGGACCAGCAGCTGCCCTACCCAATTTAACACACAATTTCAACATATGAACTTTGATCTTCATTCTATTCCTTTGCTCATTTATTTACTCATTCATTCTTTCACTCATATATCCATTGAATATTCTGTCTCCAGCAAAGACAGTTAAATTTCTGCAAAAAGGGAAACAAGAATAAGCCTCTTCTATTGTCCCCTCCTCTCCTTGGATGAGAGCCTTGATATGCCATCTCCAAGGCAGAGAAGATTTCCATTTGAAATCATGAATGGATTACCAGGAACCTTAACAATAAGAAGACTTGGGTTACGAAAAGCATTTTATAACTTTTATTGTTGTTTCTATCCATGTTCTTTAACATGACTCTTGAATGATACTTAAAGCTAAGTGTGTTTAGACATTTTAACTGTAAATTTTGTCTACTCTACTATTATTATTAGACAGCAGTATTCTTAAATCAAAAAATACAATTTTGAGGTGTAACAAAAACATCTGTGCATTAACAAGTACCAGCAAAGTGACTGCCATCAAATTAAAATGTTGATTACTTGTTAATTTCCTACGACTTTTCTTCTTTAACCAAAAGATAAAATGATTGAGAAGTCTAAGTCCAGTTTGGCTTGAGGTTAGCAATAAAGGTGCTCAGCTTTACCTGTAGAATAGGTATGCATAATAGCTGATGTGTAGATCACTGCATCAATTCAGCAAGGTAATACTAGCAGGTGTTTAATGAATGGGAACTGCCGTCATTGGTACTGCGTTGGCACGGTGTCACAAAAGCTGGGGAGGAGCAAGCATCAAAGACAGGGTCCCAGGCAGAGTGCTGAGTGTCTTGAGTAGCTGGCAAGAATAAAAACTTAGAAAAAGGACAGGAGGGCAGCCTAGAGGAACTTAGGTACGAGGAGTAGCTTTCTAGGCTGCGGAGACTGAAGTATATCTGCAGGCAGGGATGTTAGTTATAAACAGGAGAGGGAGTGACTGATGGAGAAAGGTCTTAGAAGAAGGGAAGGGGATGAGACAAGAACAAAGGGGAGGAACTAGAAAAAAGAAAAAAAAGAAAAAAACTAGAAACAGAATTGAAGGAAAACAGAACTCTGGAGGTGAAGAGGAAACCCAGGCAGAGGCCATGACCCTGTCCATGAAACAGAAGGCAAGGTCACCTGCAATGCACAGCAGTAGGAAAGGTTTGGTACAAATGTGACGGAGAGCAAGTCAATCCCATGGTGTGTGACATGCTAGTGAACTGGCTTGGGGTGTTATACCAAGAAGAATTCTGAGTCTCATCAGAAGAGTGTAGGCCACGGGTATACAGAGGTGATGGTGATAGCACACATGCCAACGATTTGCCATCCCTGAAAAAGGGAACTGAAAACAGATGAGCTAAATTCTCCTGGACGATTTCAGCACGAAAAGGAAAGCACTCTGGAATGACACAGGACCAGGGCTGGGGAACTGTGTACAGAAGATGGATTTGGGTGGTCTAAACACTTTGGTCAAGTAGGCACAGCAGTGTCTGCCTGACCTGAGAACTTGGTTGCATCCCGGGATAGGCAGCCGGGAGAATCAAGGCAGGCAGCCGGGATCAAAGCAAAAGGATCCAGGAAGGTGGACACAGAGCTCTGAGATCTCTCAGACATGACACTTGCTGGGAGACGGAGAGGGAGAGTATTGAGTGTGGTGTGTTTGGAGGAGAAGGTAGATGCGTCACAGAAAGAAGACAAAGGGAAAGCTCGCTCCAGGTCTCAGATTGGCGAGGAGCAGCTCCGAGGACTAGCGCACACTCAAGAGCCTGCAGTACAGGACCGCGGGCAGGTCAGAACCACGGCGGGGGCCCTGGATGGAGGCTCAGCCCAAGGCCTGGGTTAGAAGTGAAGGTAAGGAGGGGAAAGTGGTGTCAGCATCTTGGGGCTTAGTTGCAGCTGAAGAGAACAGAGGGGGGAGATGTGGGGGATACAGCAGGGGAGGAAGAAGAAAGATGGGGTCACGTGAGGGTCCAGCAGCCATGTTTAGCCACTAGGAACCAGTCCTGAGATTGTACCATTCTTGGTCCTTTTGGGGGGAGGGAAGGGAAAGGTGAGCGACAGGCAGGAGGGAGGGGCGGGAAAGTTACGGTTAACAGTATTAGTGCCTGTTCCGCCTCTCCTGGGGTCAGCTTAGGAACAGGGACAGGCAGGGTGAGGGAAAGCGCAGGAAGAAAGAGATGCCACTCGAAGCCTGTAGTGCACTGAATTCCTACTTGGCCCTGATCTTCTCCAGCAGCAGGTTGCAACCAAGGAGGGAAGATGAGCAGACAATACTGACAAGCTGGAAATGGTAAAAGATGATGCTAAACTCACAACAACTGATCAAAAGGGTCTTACAAGTGAATCAAAGCATAATCCTCCCTTGTAAAGAAGACAATCGTAAGTTCAGCTTAGCACTCCCACCCCAGCTAAAGTGATGAAACCTCATTGGTCAATTTTAAACATTTTTTGCTTTTCCAGTTGATTTGGCAAAATCTTTCGCTATTGTGATATAATTCCAAAGGCAACACGCAAAACACAAGGGTTCCTATCAAAGCAACGTGATCTGGAATGCCTGCTACCGTTTCATGTAATAAAAGGCTGTATCAGTTTCCTTTTGTACATTTTTGTAAATAGTTCCTTTCATTTATGTGCAGATAATCAAATGAAATCTCAAATGTAACAATCGAAACCAAACCAATTCACATGAACAGGGAAAAGCTATATAATTGTGCAACTGGTTTACCAAGAACACTTCCAGGCAGAGTGAACATGCCTTACTTAGGTTTATGGCAGGCATTGTGGGGATGCAAAAGCATGCCTGGTTCCTACTCTCAGGACATCCATGCTGTTAGAAGAAGTGAGAAGGGAATATTACAGTGATTAAGAGCACAAGCAAATCTTCATTCTGTTACTCAGCAGGCAGCAGCATCAAGCAAGTCCTCTGACCTCTCCAAGCTTTGTCCTCATCTGTAAAATGGGGACAGACAGAGCCTAACCCAGGAGGTTCCTAAGAAGACTCCTTCAGACCAGGGTGCGGTACACAGTAAATACTCAGCAAATGTCAGTTGCCAGTGTTACTGTGGTTACTATTATTAGATGCAATACTCTCGCAAGTGCTACAGAAGTTCTAAGGAAGAAAAAGGAAATTTTGTGAGCTGGAGTGATCAGGGAAGGCTCCCTAGAAGAGAGAGTTCAGCTAAGTTCAAAGGAATGGATACCAGTAGATATGTGGATGGGGAAGTCAGGAGAGGAGGTGAGAGGGCAATGGAAGAGAAATGAGATAGGATCAGAACACAGCAAGTAAATCAGAACAGTGGATTAGAATCTTTGATCTGGGCACGCCAGGTCTGTGTGTGGAGGGGCCTTGTATGTCAGGCTAAGGAGTCTGGGCGTTATCTGGCAGGGGATGAAAAGTTACTGAAGTCAAGAGGTAACATTAAAAAGTAATGCTAATTTACTCTCATTATCCAAAATTGAACGAGGAGGGTGGACCAGTGATTTTCAAACTTTAATAAGTGCATATGGATCACCCAGGGATCACATTAAACACATTTGACTCAGTACGTTTGGAGTGAGGCCTGAGATCAGGCATTGCTAATCACTGCTAACAAGTTCCCTAATGCTGATGCTGCTGGTCTCTGGAGCTTTGAATGACAAGGATGTATCTCTTCAAGGTAGCCTGATGGAAGAGAATGCACGGGTAGGAGGACGGTAGACAAGATGGCTAGACGTGAGGTCACAAACTCATAGGTCGGTATGCCATAGATAAAAACATAGCATTAGAAGCCCTTGGACTTCATTTTTTAAGCTATATCTAAGGGGGACAACTGAAACTTTGTAGTGAAACTCTTAATGCTGAGCCTATTTTTTTTTGGTGACATCTTAAAACAATGTTGATTTAATTATCTCCTATAAAATAAAAATTTCTTTTATTAAATACAAGTTTTTCTTATTTTATAAATACAACACACAGTATTATCAAAATTTCCACCCAGAAGTTAGCTATCGACTACCAAAGAAAAATGTAAGAAACACATTCCTCCTTCTACAAAGGCAAATGGCATGAATACATGCATGATGTGCGCCTATCGCTAACTTCAAGGATGACTGAAAGGGTTAGCAACATTTGGCCACAAGAAAGAAACCATGGCAGCACTTTCTTATGTGACAGCTGGATTAAAAGAAAAATAGTCCTCATGCTATTACAGCGAGAACAGTGTATTCTACCATATATGTAGATGAGGAATTGGAAACGTTGACCATAACACTTGTTATAGTGACATCTCAAAAACTAAACCCAGGGTTGGAGAGCTGTCAGCCCAGTAATTTTCTCTTGAGAGCAGTCTTTGTCACACTGACAGATCACATCTGTATTCACATGGTGGTGGATTCTGAATATTATCTGGGAGACGCAGAGAAAATCAAGGAGACTGCCATGCCACCCTCCATGATAGATAACCCCACCAGTCGGTTCTGGAACAAGAAGAAGCACAATCCCCTCATGTCTGAGATGAGGAGAGTGCAGGCCTGAGAGGTTTTGGTGAAAGCCTGTTCGCTACATAAGCCATTCATTTATATAAAATTCAGTCACTTACTTGACACGTACAAAACTGTGCTACGGGAGTTCTGTACTCCCATAAATATCCCACTTGTGCCTGTTTATATTAAGCTCACGTTCTAAAACTAGAAATAATTGATGTATGCAAATACCTATGTATAAGCATAAAGAAGAAAGATATTTATGACAGATTAGGAGTTTCAAGCAGAAGGAGGAGACAAGGTCCTTTTTGGGGTAGAGAGGGGTTGGGTAGGGTGTAGGGTAGGGCCAGCTTTCAAGATAAGAAATATTTTTTTTAAAAGCTGGGCCTTGAAGGAGGAATAGAATTTGCATCTGGATGGGTTTAACCTAAGAAAAGACTACAAAATCTGGACATCTGGAATGTGAAAGAGATTAAATATTTCTTCCAATCAAATAATACATCCTTGTTAACAGGAACTAATTAGCTTAACTGAAGAAACCAAAATAACACATTCTGTTTGAAAATCTATGTAATGAAGTCATTATTCTTCTCTACTTGTTTTCTGGTCCAGTTTCTGAGCTTCAATTCCTGCAACACCAATTCTAAAATTTATACCGGTAAAAAAAGACCATCCTCAAATGCAAGGATATATTTTCGTTCATGGAGCAAAATCAGTCAAGAACCCTCTGAAAAACTGACATTTTCTTAAAATGATTAGCATATAATTATTTCTATAGCTGGATTTTTAAAGTACAGTTGTATTTAACATATTACATGTGAAAGTAGTCCCCAGAGAGGAGAAATTCTGAGGTCAGTTTGAAAAGCTTACACATATTCATATTCCCCATTCAGTGATCACATGCAAGAAAATAAACAGAAATGGGAATCTCTGACAATAAAATTTTGAAACATAAACACTGAAATAAAAACCAAGGCATTGTCATTGCAGGGAAGATACAAAAATTGACGAAATAAAAATTGGAAACTCAAGAAATCTACTTATTTGGTCACTACACTCACTAGGTACAGCTGGTAACAGCTATCTACCTATAGTCACAAAGAATCAGATACAATTTCTAGTCTCTTTTATACTTTTCTATACACAGAAGCATGTAGATACTTACAGATCAACAATCATATTCCCCAAAGTAGGTACTCACTATAATAACTGCGATCTTGGTGAGGTCACCTGACTACATTTATAAGATGATCATTCTGAAGCACAGAATAATGATTGGGAAACTTTCTCCAGTTAGAGACTGTCCAAGACAATGATATGCAACAAGTTGGCTGCCAGCCGAAAGGAATTATAAGAAGCTAAAGAGCACAGTGAAGAATAACACTTCAAAAGAGATGCAAATGATCTGAAAAAATACATTCTATCTTATATCACTTTCCTCTGGGCTCCTTGGTTCTAAAAGACTCTTCCATTAACATGTTACTTCACGTTACCCAAGCTCATGAGGCCCCTTTCCCCCACAATAGCTGTGATAAAAGGCATATGTGATCTTTCTATCAAGAGGGTACCCATAACTCCCTTTTAAAATTGCATTCTTAAGCCCCTACACCACTGACACTCTGGCAATGAAAATATACTATCCAACAAGTCATGATGCTCTTATTCTCAACTAATTTTTAATAATCCCAAAAGGAGAGTTAGATATTCTATGTTTTTTGACCATCCCCATGTAATACGAAGAATGAGATTCTTAGACCAAAAATATCAGATATCACTTTAAATGTCTCCAGTTCTGACTGGAGAGCATTTTGGTATGTCAGTATTTCCGCATTACATTACTATCTGGCAATCCACCTGCACTCAGAGTCTTGGACACTGGTGGGCCTTCTGCACACCCATGTTTCATTTCATATGGCTGGAAAGCAGAAGCAGCTACCCAGAGCTTTTTGCCAATTGACAGGCAGTAAGAAAGTGCAAATCTCAGCGCTTACAATGAGATGGAGAAGGCTCCTAGGCATGGAGACGCAAACATACCCACACAGAGAAAAACACCAGCCAGAAATACCACAGGGTGCTGACGGTGGGCGAAGTCAAGAGAGCACATTAAGCCAGCTCCCTGACAATAGCTGGGGTTAAATCATGAACTGAAAATGTCTCTAAAAGAAAAAAACAAAGAGAGGCCGTCAGAGATTAATTCATAAAAATCACATGTAGAATGAGAAAAATAGAAGGCAAAGCCACATGTGGTTAGAAAGCTCCTGATTGCATTTTAAAGGATTCTTGCCTAGATTATAAGAAATTAAAACCATAAGAAAATTATAAGTGAGGATTTTACTGTTACTGGATATTTGGAGTAAGTGACAATGGACCAACAATTATTAAGTAACTAGAATGCATAAGGCAACATGCTGAGAACGGTGAAAGTTACAGATAAATTTGTAACCTCAAAGAGCTTGTAGTATTTTATGGAGATAATCGTAAACACTGTATTTTTGTTTATTGAGTAGATGATTGAAAAAATTACACAACCATAGTACTATTAAATTTCAGAGAAAGGAGAAAAGGCTGTTCAATGTAAAGAAAAAAAGACTTTTTTGTGTGTGTTTATTGAGCAGGACCTTGAAAGATAGGTCTAATTTGGACAGGTAAGAAGTAGAGAAAAGCATTGCTGGCAAGAGCAACAGAATGCAGTATAAATACACATCACGTATTCAAAGGAACAAGCATTATGCAAAGGGAAATACAGGAATTTGGGACGATGAATGAAAGATGAGTTTGGGAAGCGGGCCAGATGTTGGAGAGCCAGGTTAAACACTTTTAACTACTTTTTAGATTCACTAAAGATTTTTGAATGTTTAAGAAAATAAAAAAGTACTACAAGGTTTTTATTATGTTCCATTAGTATTAAAGAAGAAAAGATGTTTTTTGTTTTAAACGTTCAGTGCTAGAAACAGCCTGTTAGCTCAGATTCATTCCACTGGACAAACAGTGCTACTCAGTTCTCGTACCTCTTAAACTTCTGCCATTTGTAGTGGGTAGGACAAAAAAAGAGAAAGTTCTTCAAGAATAGAATTTCCTGAGAATTTCTTAATAATAATGAAACGTCATCCATGATATTTATTAGCTTCAGTTATTTTAGTGCACAGGTACACAAGTCATGATTATCAGCTCTAAGTGGAAAGCAACGTTGTAAGTTTTAAACACTGAAAGGAATCTCAAAATTTAAAAACATTAAGCCTTTTTTAAAATATCTTTAGAGGTAATATAAAGTAGTACCAATTTTTGTTTTTTACATAAGATATCACCTCTTCGTTTAAGAAAGAAACATTCCTCAAAACCCATCCCTCGGTAGAAAACTTGCTTTCTTAATTTACATGAAAAAAGCTATAATTAGCAGCCCCCAAGCAATCAACCATTAAAAATAAAACCTCAAAAACTACTTGCCCCAATAAAGCAAACACCTCCATAAAATGAGAGACGAAAGTAGATACAGAAAGGCTTTGGGGAGATACTATAAAATAACAAGATACAGCAAAATAACAAAATGAAATGAAACATCAGTAGATATAGCTCAAGAAAGAAACGTAAGGAGAAAATAAAACCATAACAGAGGGAGTGCTTCAAGATGGCGGAGGAGTAAGACGTGGAGATCACCTTCCTCCCCACAAATACATCAAAAATACATCTACAGGTGGAACAACTCCTACAGAACACCTATTGAACGCTAGCAGAAGACCTCAGACTTCCGAAAAAGGTCTTGGTGCTCCTGCCTGGTGTCAGGCCTGAGCCTGTGAGGTGGGAGAGCTGAGTTCAGGACACTGGACCACCAGAGACCTCCAGGCCCCACATAATATCAATCGGCAAGAGCTCTCCCAGAGATCTCCGTCTCAACGCTAAGACCCAGCTCCACTCAACGGCCAGCAAGCTCCAGTGCTGGACACCCCATGCCAAACAACTAGCAAGACAGGAACACAACCCCACCCATTAGCAGAGAGGCTGCCTAAAACCATACTAACTTCACAGACACCCCAAAACACACCACCGGATGCAGCCGTGCCCACCAGAAAGACGAGATCCAGCCCCACCCACCAGAACACAGGCACCGGTCCCCTCTACCAGGAAGCCTACACAAGCCCCTGAACCAACCTTACCCACTGGGGGCAGACACCAAAAACAACGGGAACTACGAACCTGTAGCCTGCAAAAAGGAGATCCCCAAACACAGTAAGTTAAGCAAAATGAGAACACAGAGAAACACACAGCAGATGCAGGAGCAAGGCAAAAACCCACCAGACCAGACAAATGAAGAGGAAATAGGCAGCCAGCTGAAAAATAATTCAGAGTAATGATAGTAAAGATGATCCAAAATCTTGCAAACAGAATGGAGAAACTACAAGAAACATTTAACAAGGACCCAGAAGAACTAAAGAGCAAACAAACAATGATGAACAACACAATAAATGAAATTAAAAATTCTCTAGAAGGAATCAATAGCAGAATAAATGAGGCAAAAGAATGGATAAGTGACCTGGAAGATAAAATATTGGAAATAACTACCGCAAAGCAAAATAAAGAAAAAAGAATGAAAACAATTGAGGACAGTCTCAGAGATCTCTGGGACAACATTAAACATACCAACATTTGAATTATAGGAGTCCCAGAAGAAGAAGAGATAAAGAAAGGGTCTGAGAAAATATCTGAAGAGATTATAGTTGAAAACTTCCCTAACATGGGAAAGGAAATAGTCAATCAACTCCAGGAAGCACAGAGAGTCCCATACAGAATAAATCCAAGGAGAAACATGCCAAGACACGTATTAATCAAACTATCAAAAATTAAATACAAAGAAAAAATATTAAAAGCAGCAAGGGATAAGCAACAAATAACATACAAGGGAATTGCATAAGGTTAACAGCTGATCTTTCAGCAGAAACTACAAGCCAGAAGGGAGTGGCAAGACATATTTAAAGTGATAAAAGGGAAAAACCTAAAACCAAGATAACTCTACTCAGCAAGGATCTCACTGAGATTCAACAGAGAAATTAAAACCTTTACAGACAAGCAAAAGCTAAGAGAATTCAGCACCACCAAACCAGCTTTACAACAAATGCTAAAGGAACTTCTCTAGGCAGGAAACACGAGAGAAGGAAAAGACCTACAATAACAAACCCAAAACAATTAAGAAAATGGTAATAGGAACATGTATATTGATAATTACCTTGAATGTAAATGGATTAAATGCTCCAACCAAAGGACATAGCCTGGCTGAATGGATACAAAAACAAGACCCGTATATATGCTGTCTACAAGAGACCCACTTCAGACCTAGGGACATATACAGACTGAAAGTGAGGGGATGGAAAAAGATATTCCATGCAAAAGGAAATCAAAAGAAAGCTGGAGTAGCAATTCTCATATCAGACAAAACAGACTTTAAAATAAAGACTATTACAAGAGACAAAGAAGGACACTACATAATGATCAAGGGATCAAATCAAGAAGATATAACAATTGGAAATATTTACACACCCAACGTAGGAGCATTTGCCTCAAACCTTAAGGCAAATGCTAACAGCCATAAAAGGGGAAATCAACAGTAACACAATAATACTTGAAGACTTTAACACCCCACTTTCACCAATGGACAGATCATCCAAAATGAAAATAAATAAGGAAACACAAGCTTTAAATGACACATTAAGCAAGATGGACTTAATTGATATTTATAGGACATTCCATCCAAAAACAACAGAATACACTTTCTTCTCAAGTGCTCATGGAACATTCTCCAGGACAGATCATATCTTGGGACAAAAATCAAGCCTTGGTAAATTTAAGAAAATTGAAATCATATCAAGCATCTTTTCCAACCACAACGCTATGAGACTAGATATCAATTACAGGAAAGTATGTGTAAAAACTACAAACACAAGGAGGCTAAACAATACACTACTAAATAACCAAGAGATCACTGAAGAAATCAAAGAGGAAATCAAAAAATACCTAGAAACAAATGACAGTGAAAACATGATGACCCAAAACCTACAGAATGCAGCAAAAGCAGTTCTAAGAGGGAAGTTTATAGCAATACAATCCTACTTCAAGAAACAAGAAACATCTCAAATAAACAACCTAACCTTACACCTAAAGCAATTAGAGAAAGAAGAACAAAAAACCCCCAAAGTTAGCAGACGGAAAGAAATCATAAAGATCAGATCAGAAATAAATGAAAGAGAAATGAAACGATAGCAAAGATCAATAAAACTACAAGTTGGTTCTTTGAGAAGATAAACAAAATTGATAAACCATTAGCCAGACTCATCAAGAAAAAAAGGGAGAAGACTCAAATCAATAGAATTAGAAATGAAAAAGGAGAAGTAACAACTGACACTGCAGAAATACAAAGGATCATGAGAGATTACTACAAGCAACCACATGCCAATAAAGTGGACAACCTGGAAGAAATGGACAAATTCTTAGAAAAGCACAACCTTCCGAGACTGAACCAGGAAGAAATAGAAAATATAAACAGATCAATCACAAGCACTGAAATTGAAACTGTGATTAAAAATCTTCCAACAAACAAAAGCCCAGGACCAGATGGCCTCACAGGCGAATTCTATCAGACATTTAGAGAAGAGCTAACACCTGCTCTTCTCAACCTCTTCCAAAAGATAGCAGAGGGAGGAACACTCCCAAACTCATTCTATGAGGCCACCATTACCCTGATACCAAAACCAGACAAAGATGTCACAAAAAACGAAAACTACAGGCCAGTATCACTGATGAACATAGATGCAAAAATCCTCAACAAAATACTAGCAAACAGAATCCAACAGCACATTAAAAGGATCATATACCATGATCAAGTGGGGTTTATGCAAGGAATGCAAGGGTTCTTCAATATACGCAAATTAATCAGTGTGATACACCATATTAACAAATTGAAGGATAAAAACCATATGGTCATCTCAATAGATGCAGAAAAAGCTTTCAACAAAATTCAACACTGATTTATGGTAAAAACGCTCTAGAAAGTAGGCCTAGAGAGAACTTACCTCAACATAATAAAGGCCATATTTGACAAACCCACAGCCAACATCATTCTCAGTGGTGAAAAACTGAAACCATTTCCACTAAGATCAGGAAGAAGACAAGGTTGCCCACTCTCACCACTGTTACTCAACATAGTTTTGGAAGTTTTAGCCACAGCAATCAGAGAAGAAAAAGAAATAAAAGGAGTCCAAATCGGAAAAGAAGAAGTAAGCTGTAGATGACATGATACTATACATAGAGAATCCTAAAGATGCTACCAGAAAACTACTAGAGCTAATCAGTGAATTTGGTAAAGTAGCAGGATACAAAATTAATGCACAGAAATCTCTTGCATTCCTATACATTAATGATGAAAAATCTGAAAGAGAAATTAAGGAAACACTCCCATTTACCACTGCAACAAAAAGAATAAAATACCTAAGAATAAACCTACCTAAGGAGACAAAAGACCTGTATGCAGAAAACTATAAGACACTGATGAAAGAAATTAAAGATGATACAAACAAATGGAGAGAGATACCATGTTCTTGGATTGGGAGAATCAACATTGTGAAAATGACTATACTACCCAAAGCAATCTACAGATTCAATGCAATCCCTACCAGACTACCAATGGCATTTTTCACAGAACTAGAACAAAAAATTTCACAATTTGTATGGAAACACAAAAGACCCCGAATAGCCAAAGCAATCTTGAGAAAGAAAAACGGAGCTGGAGGAATCAGCTCCCAGACTTCAGACTATACTACAAAGCTACAGTAATCAAGACAATATGGTACTGGCACAAAAACAGAAATACAGATCAATGGAACAGGATAGAAAGCCCAGAGATAAACCCACGCACCTATGGTAACCTTATCTTTGATAAAGGAGGCAAAAATATACAATGGAGAAAAGACAGCCTCTTCAATAAGTGGTGCTGGGAAAACTGGACAGCTACATGTAAAAGAATGATATTAGAACACTTCCTAATACCATACACAAAAATAAGCTCAAAATGCATTAAAGACCTAAATATAAGACCAGACACAATAAAACTCTCAGAGAAAAACATAGAAAGAACACTCTTAGACATGAATCACAGCAAGATCCTTTTTGACCCACCTCCTAGAGAAATGGAAATAAAAACACAAACAAATGGGACATAATGAAACTTAAAAGCGTTTGCACAGCAAAGGAAACCATAAACAAGACCAAAAGACAACCCTCAGAATGGGAGAAAATATTTGGAAATGAAGCAACTGACAAAGGATTAATCTCCAAAATTTACAACCAGCTCCTGCAGCTCAGTATCAAAAAAAACAAACAACCTAATCCAACAATGGGCAGAAGACCTAAAGACATTTCTCCAAAGAAGATATACAGATTGCCAACAAACACATGAAAGGATGCTCAACATCACTAATCATTAGAGACATGAAAATCAAAACTACAATGAGGTATCACCTCACACCAGTCAGAATGGCCATCATCAAAAAATCTACAAACAATAAATGTGGGAGACTGTGTGGAGAAAAGGGAACCCTCTTGCACTGTTGGTGGGAATGTAAATTGATTCAGCCACTATGGAGAACAGTACGGAGGTTCCTTAAAAAACTAAAAATAGAATTACCATATGACCCAGCAATCCCACTACTGGGCATATACCCAGAGAAGACCGTAATTCAAAAAGACACGTGCACCAGAATGTTCATTGCAGCACTATTTACAATAGCCAGGTCATGGAAGCAACCTAAATGCCCATCAACAGACGAATGGATAAAGAAGTTGTGGTACATATATACAATGGAATATTACTCAGCCATAAAAAGGAACGAAATTGAGCCATTTGTTGAGAAGTGGATGGATCTAGAGACTGTCATACAGAGTGAAGTAAGTCAGAAAGAGAAAAACAAATATCATATATTAATGCATGTATGTGGAACCTAGAAAAATGGTATAGATGAGCCAGATTGCAGGGCAGAAGTTGAGACACAGATGTAGAGAATGGACATATGGACACCAAGGGGGGAAAACTGCAATGAGGTGGGGATGGTGGTGTGCTGAATTGGGCGATTGGGATTGACATGTATACACTGATGTGTATAAAACTGATGCCTAATAAGAACCTGCAGTATAAAAAAACCAACAAAACAACTAATACTAAACTTTCATTGGGTTATTTGTATGGAAATATGTTAATATAAATGTTTCAGACATTACATGAAATTTCTAAAAATCTTATATTTGTATTTGTATGGAAATATGTATGGAAATATGTTAATATAAATGTTTCAGACATTACATGAAATTTCAAAAAAAAAAAAACTAAAAGTAGAACTACCGTATGACCCAGCAATCCCACTACTGGGCATATACCCTGAGAAAACCATAATTCAAAAAGAGACATGTACCACAATGTTCACTGTAGCACTATTTACAATAGTCAGGACACAGAAGCAACCTAAGTGTCCATCGACAGATGAACGGATAAAGAAGATGTGGCACATATATACAGTGGAATATTACTCAGCCATAAAAAGAAACAAAACTGAGTTATTTGTAGTGAGGTGGATGGACCTAGAGTCCGTCATACAGAGTGAAGTAAGTCAGAAAGAGAAAAACAAATATCGTATGCAAACACATATATATGGAATCTAAAAAAAAAAAAATGGTTCTGATGAACATAGGGGCAGGACAGGAATAAAGATGCAGATGTAGAGAATGGATTGAGGACACAGGGAGGGGGAAGGGTAAGCTGGGATGAAGTGAGAGAGTAGCATGGACATATATACACTACCAAATGTAAAATAGATAGCTAGTGGGAAGCAGCCGCATAGCACAGGGAGATCAGCTCGGTGCTTTGTGACCACCTAGAGGGGTGGGATATGGAGGGTGGGAGGGAGACGCAAGAGGGAGGGGATATGGGAATACATGTATATGTATAGCTGATTCACTTTGTTATACAGCAGAAACTAACACACCATTGTAAAGCAATTATACTCCAATGAAGATATTTTAAAAAAAACCCATAACAACAACAACAAAAAAGCCACATTGGACACAGCACAAAGGAGAACAGACACTGCTGAAATTATACTGAGAAACACGGTGAACAATTTGAGCAAAAGAAATAGAAATTAAACAATTTAAAAGGACTTCCAACAAAAGCACAATCAGCATTTTCAAAGAAAAAGAATGTGATTCAAAGATGTTAATGTTTGGACTTCCCTGGTGGCACAGTGGTTGAGAATCCTACTGCCAATGCAGGGGACACAGCTTCGAGCCCTGGTCTGGGAAGACCCCACAGGCCGCGGAGCAACTAAGCCCACGAGCCACAACTACTGAGCCCACACGCCACAAATAAAAAAGAATTTATTTTTGGCTACGTTGGGTCTTCATTGCTGTGCACGGGCTTTCTCTAGTTTCGGTGAGCGGTGGCTACTCTTTGCTGTGGTGCGCGGGCTTTTCCTTGCAGTGGCTTCGCTTGTTGCGGAGCAAGGCCTCTAGGCACTCAGGCTTCAGCAGTTGTGGCTCGTGGGCTTAGTTTCTTTGCAGCATGTAGGATCTTCCCAGACCAGGGCTCGAACCCGTGTCCCCTCCATTGGCAGGTGGATTCCTAACCACTTTGTCACCAGGGAAGCCCCTAAATTAATTAATTTTTTTAAAATGTTAATGTTCTATCTATTATATGTTTTTATTCAAGGACAATGGCTCAGATAAACATTGCTGAACATGGAAGACACCAGGGAATATAGTTATGATCCCTACCTAGAGGATAGACTTCAGCTTAGCAGAAACTATAGCACAAAGCCTGGAGGTGAGCTTTGAGTCCATTTAACTACAGAACTAAGATTTTCTAAAAAAGGTTATGATAGCAGAACAGGTTATGAATATTACGAACACTGACAATATACGTATTTTTTAAAAACCACGTTGCTTTTATTCATGAAAAAATCGCTAAAAGTAAACACCACCAGAGTAGTTAGGCAACAATTCACAAACTTTATAAACATATCTCATTTACTTCTTGTAAAGCCCTCAGATTTAATGAATGATACTCCAGTGTTTCCATCAAGTTACAAGATGAAATGATTCTTTGACGCCTTATGCCTCAAGTCTGTCTTTCTGGAAGGTTTGTTTTGGGTGTTTAGCTGGTTTTATTGTTGTGGTTGGTTGGTTTGTCTTATAAAATGAAGGTGTGATACGAGCAAGTATCACAAGCCTTCTGAAAGAGGCTACTCTTGGTCTTAGAAGTTTCTTTGGGAAGAATCTGGCAATCTAAGAATTGAAGATTGTGAAAACTTCTTTCATCATTCAAACCACAGCTGACTCTGGTCTTATTGGAAGTCTCCTTCTCTGGCTGCCTTTTTATAGTGGTCTTCATGTATCAGCTTTCTTCTGAGTAACTGCGAACCTGGGAATGAACTCCATTCACACTGCTCAATTAAGTCAAAGCTATTCAAGCGTCTCACACAGTGTCTAACCTTAGAAACATTATGTAATTTGCATCATCACTAACAGCCCCAGCAGCTGCTCTTCTTTTCCTTATTCTTTCTTTTTTTTTTTTTTTTGGCCACGCCGCACAGCATGCAGGATCTTAGTTCCCCGACCAGGGATCGAACCCGTGCCCCCTGCAGTGGAAGCGCAGAGTCTTAACCACTGGACTGCCAGGGAAATCCTTCTTTTCCTTATTCTTGAAAATTATTTGTACCACTGAAACAGAGACATGTGGAAGTTAGACATCTCTGTTTCTCTGGCCAACTTCAATTTACACTCAGAGGAAATATTTTTCTCTCTTTTGGTGTCACAACTTCATTTAATTCTTATCATGCATCATTTATTCTGGTTTAGGGATTGTGGTGCTATAAATAATAATACAAATGAGACTTTAAGCAGGGCATGTTCAGTTAGCTAAAATGCCTTGTTTGGCTGTTTACTGTAGTAGTCTCTAAACTGTTTTGATCGCAATCCTGGGAAGTACAAGATTTGTGGGCATATGAATATATTTATGTATAGATTATACAGACATGTGCCACAATATTAATATGTTATGTTCATTATAAAATATAATACAGAAATTTCTAAGGAATTAAAGGTAAAAATATTTTATTCATTAATGGCAAATGACTTTTTGCCATCACTAGATATTAATAACATCTAACAAGAACAGTGTGATTTCACGTACTTTATCATTTCTGAACATCTCGGTTGAATCCTTTGTGATTGAGCAATTTCAATTTCAGTTTGTTTTACTATTTGGTCTTAACGGCTGTCAGAGATACCTCACAAAGGTATGTAGATCTAAATGGGAAAACGGCATCATGACACCGAATCCTTGTTTTTAATTCCATCCTCTGATAACGAAAAAGCTTAAGGGTTTTTTTTTTTAATTATTTTGTTGGTATTGTTGATTGAAATTCAGCTAATAAATTTCCATCTCTCCTGATACCAATTAGTTGCTCTTGAAAACTTATCAAAGCTATTGAATTTGTATACTTTTAAAAATTGTACTCTCAAACCACTGAAACTTTTTTTTTTTTGAATTTTTATATTTATTTATTTATTTATTTTTGACTGTGTTGGGTCTTCGTTTCTGTGCAAGGGCTTTCTCCAGTTGCAGCGAGCGGGGGCCACTCTTCATCGCGGTGTGCGGGCCTCTCACTATCGCGGCCTCTCTTGTTGCAGAGCACAGGCTCCAGACGCGCAGGCTCAGTAGTTGTGGCTCACGGGCCTAGCCGCTCCGCGGCATGTGGGATCTTCCCAGAACGGGGCACGAACCCGTGTCCCCTGCATTGGCAGGCGGACTCCCAACCACTGCGCCACCAGGGAAGCCCCTTGAATTTTTAAAAATGTTTTATACATATACTACACAGTTAGGCTTACCCATAACCTTTTTTTTTTTTTTTTTTTTAATCCCCAACCTGATATAGTCTGGGAATTGCTTGTTTATTATTTTTTTTAACATCTTTATTGGAGTATAATTGCTTTACAATGGTGTGTTAGTTTCTGCTTTATAACAAAGTGAGTCAGTTATACATATACATATGTCCCCATATCTCTTCCCTCTTGCGTCTCCCTCCCTCCCTCCCACCCTCCCTATCCCACCCCTCTAGGTGGTCACAGAGCACCGAGCTGATCTCCCTGTGCTATGCAGCTGCTTCCCACTAGCTATCTATTTTACGTTTGGTAGTGTATATATGTCCATGCCACTCTCTCACTTTGTCACAGCTTACCCTTCCCCCTCCCCATATTCTCAAGTCCATTCTCTAGTAGGTCTGTGTCTTTATTCCCGTCTTGCCCCTAGGTTCTTCATGACCATTTTCTTTTTTTTTTCTTAAACCACTGAAACTTTGTACGACTTTTTTCACCAGATTAGAACATTCCATTTTTAACTTATTAAATGTGCAGGTATGAAGGTTTCAATAGGTGTACACATTTTTTAAAAAAGAATCACATTTCCAAATATCTATTTTCAAAAATGCTCTCCCAATAATGTAGGTTTCTTTTGAGAAGCGGTTACTTTTCCACTCACTGTTAAAAGACTGCTTCTACCTTGAACGGCTATATTTAAGTGGATTTTTCAAAATTACACATGCGGTACAAGGGGGCATCTCCTGAAACCACTTAACACAAAAAGGTCAGCAAATTTGGACACTTGTCCTTTTTTTTTTTTTTTAATTTATTTAATTTATTTATTTTTGGCTGCATTAGGTCTTCATTGCTGTGCACGGGCTTTCTCTAGTTGCGGTGAGTGGGGGCTACTCTTCGTTGCGGTGCATGGGTTTCTCATTGCGGTGGCTTCTCCTGTTGTGGAGCACAGGCTCTAAGCACGCCGGCTTCAGTAGTTGCGGTGCGCAGGCTCAGTAGTTGTGGCTCGTGGGCTCTAGAGCACAGGCTCAGTAGTTGTGGCGCACGGGCTTAGTTGCTCCGCGGCATGTGGGATCTTCCTGGACCAGGGCTCGAACCTGTGTCCCCTGCATTGGCAGGCGGATTCTTAACCACTGTGCCACCAGGGAAGACTGACACGTGTCTTTTTGTAAAAGTAAAATGAAGTAATTCTTTTTGTGAAAAACCACCATGTGGTAGAAATACATTGACTTTCATTACTCTTCTCATCACAAAGTGTACACAAGGATGCTACTATATTTTAAAGGTCTTGATGTTCTGGAATCACCTAAGTAATACTGTCCTCGGGCACTTTGTCTGCGCTTGGCTTGAACTCCTTTGCTCTTCAATAGCTTGCTCAATAATCTGCTTGAAAATGATGCAGCAAAAGAATTTCATATATGTCACCGTTAACGACAGTGAGTGCAGATTCTTATTTCAAATAACCTGCTTGATAACTTCTACTGAGCAGGGCTGGCTTCCGGTCAGATTTCATGAAATTACTTTTATCCACATGGGAACACCTGCCAGATGTCCCCCAATATCTGTTCTCTCCTTCTTCCCCAGTATCAGAAACTCCATTTGAGTGCACATGACTGCCCAAAGCAGGGACTACATTTTCCAGACCCACCTCCCCCTTGTAGCTATTCGTGGCCTTGGAACGAAGCTTTGGTCACTGGGATGTAGGAAGAAATAATGGATAGCCTTAAAAGGAGGGGCATATCTTCTGCTCCCTTTCGGCCTACCTAGCTGGAATTCGGGTGTGATGGCTGAAACCTTGGGAGCCACCTTGAAGCAAGAGGGAGAAGCCAGATGCTGAGGCAGCCAAACAACAGGAGGGGAGGAATCTGGGTCCTTCACAGCTGTGTTGCCATCAGATCAGCCCTGGACTCTCCTGTGTTTATTGCTCTCTTTTTTGAGCTTTGTTGTTTTGGGTTTTCTGGCTCTTACTGCTGTACGAAACCCTAATTAACACACCTGGTAACAGGGTTGATGAGGAACTCATGTTAGCAGTCAGAGAAGAGGCAACTCTGCAATTTTCTCTGCAAGCATGTGCTTACACTATTCTTACTACTTTCAATCTGCAGTTTCCTAACGGAAACTGCTTTTAAGCCACTTGCCCATTTTGTCAGAAATAGTTTATAAAGACAACATAATATAATCTTTAAATCTACTTTATCAGGTGTGTGTGAACTGCAACATGGGTCTATAACTTTGAAAACAAACGAAGGAGGGGCCAGCACTGATCAACCCAACTCTACTCTCCAGACAACTCAAGGACCATTTGTAACCCATGTCTGATGAAATACAGACCATGGGAGAACACCAGCATCCATGTTAAATATTAATAAAGCTTCGGGGGGTTTTTTGGTCAATACATAAATACACAAAGAAGTTCTACTTTCTTTCTGCTCCTCTCCACCCCTAGTAACAAATGATTTTTCCACCTTCCTAGTATGCAAGCACTCCACCCACTTTAGAGCCCACTGTCAAGGTGTGGATGGACGAATAGCTAACTATAAAATTCTCTCCTGGATCATGACAATATGCTGTGAGATGAAAATGTTCACTAGTGAAAAATAAGCATAAATGAGTGTTCTCCATAAAACTGAAAACTTGTAAAAGCAAATGGTAAATCAAGGGGTGGGTATACATAAAGATTTTGGCACCTTACCTGAATACCTCGAGAATAATCCTTTCCGATAACTTGGGAGCCACCTGCTTAAATGCTTTTTTGAAATCTTCCAGAGTTAAATATCCACGATCTATTTGAAAGCAGAATACATAACATTCACACACTTCTATCAGCCCCATGAACTGCTATTTCAGCCATAACATTATGAGTGAGACTTTAATCTATTACTAGGAGAAAAGCAGTAATTTATAATTGATTTTACATATAAGGTAATCTGAGATTGTCTCATTGGAAGAATTTGAGAATCTAGTAATACTCTCCCTCAGTACAGTCCCAGATGCTCCTGAAGGTCTCTTCCAGCCCCATCATTTGCTGATTCCCTGAGTCCCAGGTAAGGAACTAAGGGACAGACACTGCAACAATGGCATTAGGCTTCAAGTCTTTGTGAATTGCCAAAATAATTCATTCTTCAAAATTCACATTTTTTTCTTGCTTGGTATTAGAACTATATTATTATTTAGAGGAAAACCATTACAGAAGCCAAAATACTGAACCTGGACTCCACAAGTCTTTCAACCCTGTGTTCTGTGGGGAGGGGGTCTGAAGCTACTCCTCTGGGCCACCCCAGCGTGGGAAAACAATTCCTCCAATTATGTGTGGGTCAAAGGAGGAGTCGGAAAAAAAGGCCTCATGGTCTCCCAAACTTCCATAAGTAGCTCTTCAGCTATATCCCCGCATGGCCAGCCATTCTGTTGTCCCCATTACATTGCAGGCAAATCATAAGTACTGTACAATTATATAACTGTAGATATTATTTCACCCATCGTAAATGTCAAGAATTTAAGATTGTGATGGAGAAAAAAAAATGTACACCAACATCTAAGGTAATAGCTAATGAATACAGTAAAATAACCTTCCAAGTATATTATTTTAGTTACTGAGTATATGTTCCCATTCACAGTTCCTTGATAGCCATTTTTTATATCAAAACACTTTAAAGATACTTACAGTGCCTGTCAAAAGCTGTGAAGATGTGTCTTATTTCATTCCGATATAGTTGAGCTTCCTTCTTTTTCCTTACAATGTCTAAAAACTCCTTAAGTAATATCCCTAAAAGTTGGAAAAAACCAATTTACTGTCTTTCTCTTTAAGAAGGAAACAAAACATAAATGGAAAGTGATACTACCACAAACAAATGTTATCTTAATTTTGGTGAGTAGTATTTATTCATAAAGATCTCTAAAGTCGAAAAGACATTTTCTTAAAGAGCTAAGTAGACTCCACATTAGCAATTGATGGCAGAAAGGGTAGACACTTTCGGAGCTCACTGAGCTCTTCCCGGGGATAAAAGATGATGACCTCGAAAAAGTATGACACTCTTCTCTCTGACAGATCTAACAGACAGGCCCGAAACTACTTATAAAATAAGGTCTCATAATTTTCTTTCCTTATGCGTCTTTGATCCCTTTTTTCCTAGCCAGATGTCATTACGACAGGTTTTTTTCCAGCTGGGAGATCAGGGCGAAGAAGTAGTTTCTCAAAAGTCAATACCAATTGCATACCGCAGATAAAAGTGGAGAGAACATTCCATAAACAATAGCGTTGGCACTGTCCCCAGCCTTAGGTACGCCCCATGACTGTTCTGCAGCCTCAGGCTCTGCTTCCTGTGATTCTCATAATAAAAGAGCCCAGCGTGATCATATGAGATTGGATACTGTGCTTACAATGTCTATTAAAATGAATTCTAATGTGATCTTTGTAGTAGGTTTAAAGAGTGCAGCCAAGAATTTAAACATTCTAGTGAACTGAGCCCCAAATATATGAAAAGAGCAGTTCGTTTTTATATGTCAGGATTTCCATTTAAAAATGTATCACTGTTTTAAAAATAGCCCCAAACCACACAATAACCACGTGCTAATTTTTAAGAACTTGCACCCTTTCCAAAAGGGAATATTTTGGTGAGGTATACTGAACTATACACATTTCCCGAAATAGTTCCAATGGTTTTTTAAAAAGTAGAAAATAGTTTTCTTAATTTTCCACATTTTTCTTATTTGTCGTTAAAGATTTAGAAATTTAAAAAGTCCATCTATCTTTATGTGTTTAAACGATTCTCTTACAACTCTTTAGGACCCACTGGGTGCCAGGCACTGCATTAAGCTCTGGGAATAGAGGGGAAAAGAGAACACACACGATTCCAGTGCCAAGGGAGCCACTGGTCTAGTCACGGAGACGGTGATGATACAGGTTCAATTACAAACGTACACATAATTACAAACTGTGGCGTGTGCAACGAGGGGAAAACAGGAGGTTATAAAACACGTCACAGAAATCCTCCTGTAGAGCAGACTCTGGTGAAGGAGAGATCTCACAGCGGAGGTAATATTTAGGCTAAGCCCTAAATGATGAGAAGATACCAACTGGCTAAAGGTGGGAAGAAGAGCATTCCAGGCCGTGGAAAGAGCACGTGCCAAGGCCATGGGGTGAGAAGTGGGAGAAGTGAAAACAGGCCACAGTGGCTCGAACGCGGTGAAGACGGCGTTGGTGAGGTGGGCAGGGGCCCGAACTCACAGCCCCTGGTGGGCCACAGGAAATAATTTGATTTTTATTTCACTTGCAATAGGAAGTCAATAAAGTTGGAACTGAGAAGTGACATGATCTGATTTAGATTTTGGAAAGATCTCTCTGGCTATTGTTTTGAAAAAGGACTGGGGAGAAAGCAAAATATAAAAAAGGAGACTCGTAAGGATCCTACTGGCAAGAGATGTGGTCACGAGGGTGCGGGCAGTGGGAACGGAGGGCAGTGGAAGGTTCCAGACATACTGCAGAAAAGATGGAGGGTTAGACGTGGTGCATGAGAAAGAAGACGTCAAGAATAAGCCCTAGGTTCTGGCTTGAGTACTAGGTGGTTTGAGGAGTCATTTAAAGAGATGAGAAAGACGAGGGGAAGCAGGATGGGGGCGGTGCTGAGACGGAGTTGCAATTTGGAGATGTTAGCTGTTTGATGCTTTGGAGACAACCAAGAGCAAAAGTCAAGAAAGCAGCAACAGGCGTATCTCCTGGCACCTACCAGAGTGCTTGGCATGTGCTCAATAAATACACATTGTATGGAATTAGCGTCTGGAGCATTTCCCCCCATGGCAGCGGAGGATGTGCAGCGATGCAGCTTTGTGCTCGTCGGGTCCCATGTTAACTATTTGGCCACAAGTCTGCCTGAGACACACTGAGGCAAAGGATTGTCTGCTCTCAAAATTTATCCACAGTGTTTAGTAAGATACCTGCTTGTAGGAGGCGTTCCTCACATGTTTGTTGAATAAGTAAATAAAATCATAGGAAGACGTTATTTCTAGTTTTCAGCAAAAAGCATTAAAATGTGTTTTAAATGCTCTTATAACTCTGTAAATTAATGTCAAAAAGTAGGTCTCTATTTATTCACATAGCCAGCAAAATCGTCACTTTAGAAACCCCAATTTCTTAATACCTATAATACAGTAAAAAACAAACAAAATTCAGAGGAAAAGGAAATGCATGCATAATATTTGCTCTTCATTTAATTGCATCTGATTTCAGGAAACGATAAGAAAAGAAGCACAGTTCCGTGGTTCAATGTGTCATTCAGATTCACAAGAAAACAAAAAGTGCATGAGTGGTGAATGATACATCTTAAACCACATATTCAGAAAACTCATCCGTATTTGGGTCTATAAAGTAGTCAGGTCTTTATTTCATAATCTTGGGGGATAAAAAGCACCTGTTCTTTAGTGTTTCCTAGGAGAAAATATATGTGGATTTCAACTATATGTTTATTACCACTTAAAAAGAAGAAACCATCTAATAATACAAATAACTCTATTTATGTAATCAAGTTCATTCACACTATTTTCCCACAGGCTCGTATACCTTATTTTTTAAAGTCAATATCAAACCACATAAACATATCTCACTGCCCCATCCCCATCCTCTTGTCTTAATCTTCGATGGCAACACATACAAATGCATTCAATACCATGCAAGTCCCTTTTCTAAAAAGGATAGAGAAGTTTCCATTCAGCTGAGCTCTCATGTTGTAGTAGTATGATCACTTTCCAAAGCCAAGGCATAAAGGTTTGCTATTCCTACAGCTCTGTAATGCAAACACATTAATGTAAGTTTTATATGTTTTACTGCTGTTTAAATGGCCTAGAAATAGAGTTCCTACTACTAGCTCCACCTGCCGTCACCATATTCAAACCTAAAATTACCACTTCACAAAGACTTTCCATAATTCTACTGCCACCACATTTCATACCCAATGAGAAATGCATTACCTGTGTCCACCCCTGGAGTGAAAGTATGTTCAGAACATTCTAATTCCAAATACGAGGCTGGGTCTTCTCTGTAAACTGTTCTAGTAATGAAAGTTACCTAAACACACTTTGCTGTAGCTACACGTTGGGATCACAACAGGAACCACGTAGACCTATGTGTCTATCTGTGTTCGTTATTAATCTACAGAAGGTGTTCAGAAACTGCCCGGGTAGCTGGACTCTACCAGTAGTTTTCTTACTTTGTTTTAGCTGTAGGAAAGGTTCTTCTTTCTAAATCAGGAACGCCCAGTGCGTAGAGATGAAGGCAAAGCTATTCGGTTTGGAGTGAGGTGAGCTCCTCACTGTTCCCTCTCCAGCAGTGCCTCTAGAAGTGCCCCCCACAGGACACAGGACTGAGGATCATGCCTCAAAGGCCACTGGGACCAACGATCTTTACGAATCCTTCCAGACTCTGCAAGTCTGTGCATTTTCCATATCACTGAAAGCACTCCCTTCCATTTTATAAACTACTCTTGGCGAAATGGACTCTTCATGTTCTATAATGAATATATATATCTTTTTACTTTCCAATCTACTTAATACATGTGATACAGATATATCATATAGAGAAGTGTTATCTTTTCCCCCTTTTTTGTTTTTAAGCAATTTCCTAGGAAGGTAATCATCTTTCACCACAGGGGTGGATATATTCAAAAAGTCCAACAAAACTATATAAATTTTTCCTTGAAAGTTGTTTTGTTTTGTTTTGTTTTGTGGCTCACAGTTCTAAGTTTCAGGGTCAGTGCGTAGAGAGAAATCCTCTTGAAAATGTAGTCATCTAGTTTCTGGCTATCGCAGTGAGCCTAAATTAGAAACTGCAGTAAACCTGGGAGAATGAAGGAGAAAATAATAAAAATGCCAAGTTTTTTAGACTGGAAGTCTGGTCCTGGATTTAGTAGAAAAGAGAGGGCTCACACTCATTGGGCCATCTATTAATTTTTCCAGGGATTGAAAATGCCTAAAAATGAGGGCTTAAAAGGATTAAGTGGCCTTTTAAAAGGTATAATGCAAGCCTTTTCTAGTTTGAGAAATAAAATTCAAATTATGACTTTTGGAGGCCATGCAGGGAAAAAAAAAAAAGATAGAATGTGTTTGCATAAAAAGATTGTAAGGACAGAAGGGCTTTCGTGGCATCAAGAGCAGTGAGTTGTCACAGTAAGATGGGTAAGTAAATTCAGAGGGCTAATATTTTCTTCCAGCTACACGCATAAGAGTAGGGGCAGGAAGAGAAAAGAATCCACCTTAATAGAAGAAAGCAAGTTTTACTCTATCATTGGGAGGGAAACGAGGAAGAGTAAAAACAGGTTACAGCAGAATAGAGAAATCTGAACCAACGAAACCTTATTCCTACCAAACGTGGACGGGAATCGTTATCTTTTTTTATCATGCACATCTCCTGCTCATAACCCTTCAAACGTTCCTCAGCGTTAGCAGTGCAAAGCCCCGATCCCTTATTCTGGAGTTTAAAGCTTCACTCTTCCTTCCAGGTAAACTGGTCCTTAAATCTCCCCCTCTCCAACTCCCAGCTTCCCTCAGGGCTGCTCGCTGGTGGGCAGCTGGCTTGCAGCGCACCGCACTCCCTGCGGCAGCGGGAGAAAGCAGCACTCCGCGGGGGGCCGGGGGTTCCGTTGCCGGCAGGACTTGATACCAACACAGGGACAGCTGAGGAGCACTCTGGGCCTGCAAATCTGAGAGAGGGACCGGCAAGAGGGCGCGCTGTAAAACGGGGGGCAGGGATCTGAGAGAAGAGGGTGAGACGCTTGGGGGTAGGGGGTCTGTAGGAGAAACCCCACAGGGCCAGCATGCAGAAAGAGCCCCTACGGAGGAGAAGAAAGTGCGGACCTGTGATGGAGGGTGAGTGATAAAGCCCCTCCTCTGGACCATGAACAGACACCTCGGCAAAGTCTCCAGGACATGACAGGCAACGTTTGCACGGGCGTGGACCGCGCGGGGAAGTCTAAATTGGCACGGAGCTCTGCATCCACGCTGGCACCAGCAGAGCCCAGGGAGCACCAGGAGCCGGAGGACAAGCTCGCAGCTGGCATCTGCCTTCAATCATTCGCCCTGTTCTCCTCTTTGCTTCTCCACCTTTTGCAAACCCCACCCAGCCTTCCGCATCCGGCTCTGGCCCACACCTCGGGCAGGAAGGGAGTGCCGCTCCCTTCGAAACTCTTACAGGTCTTCTTGTCTATTGTGTTCGTGTGACATCTGGCCATCACAGAAGTGACGATACTTCTTTCATCTTCCCTATCACATATGACATTTTTAAAAAGTGTCGGGCTTCCCTGGTGGCGCAGCGGTTGAGAATCTGCCTGCCAATGCAGGGGACACGGGTTCGAGCCCCGGTCTGGGAAGATCCCACATGCCGCAGAGCAACTAGGCCCGTGAGCCACAACTACTGAGCCTGCGCGTCTGGAGCCTGTGCTCCGCAACAAGAGAGGCCACGACAGTGAGAGGCCCGCGCACCGCGATGAAGAGTGGCCTCCGCTTGCCACAACTAGAGAAAGCCCTCGCACAGAAACGAAGACCCAACACAGCCAAAAATAAATATAAATTAAAAAAAATTAAAAAAAAAAAAAGTGTCTTTAGGTCAGTGTCTCCTAATTCTTTTTTACCCCTACAAGAAAACTTACTCATCATCTTTAAATGGGGAATTAAATACATTAATTGAGAAGGGAATATCTGTGGGTGATACCACAAAATGGTCCTATGATTTCAAGATAAGTATAATATGTATGTGTTTCCTGATGATAGAAATGAAGAGGTCAACTGAAATCTGAAGTCAAACAGCAGCCTGCTACACCTGCTATACCGTGGCCTCAGTTCCTTAGGTAGGAGCCCAAAACAACAAAATATACACAAAAGAAATACAAAAAATGTGTTTACAATATAACTTAAAAGACTAGAAAACAGACATTTAAATTTAGGAAAAGAATACTTTTATAGTCAACTATCTGGCTCAAAACAACTCAGCCAAGATAGCAATGAATAAAAGCCATTAACCTCATCATCCACAAATTATTTTCCAGTTAAACTGACCCTGGATAGCATGACTGAGTCAAACAGTCCATCATCACCATTGTAATGAATCAATCTCTTGATTTTTCCATTGTTTAAAGTTGCAGGTTAAAAGTAAGCTCCTGGAAAGCTTTTTTTTTTTCTAAGTATGAAAGTAAAATATGTTCAGTGTGTTGAAAGGGCAACAATATAAAAAAAACAGAAAGAAAGGGGAGAAAAAAAGCATGATCTAATCACACAGTGGAAACAAAATTCTGATATACTTTGTTCTGGTTTTTTCCCTCAAGCATATTTTATATAGCTCTGGGATAAAAACACGCAGACAGCTGTGTGAGAATGCAGTGGGGCGATGTGCATTGGGCAGATTAAGCAAAAGTCTTATAAATCTTAGCTGTTGTTATTCATATAAAATGCTCTACGATTTATCCCACAATGAAGTCAAACCATCTGAGATCACACATGGTCTTGCCCTTCATAGAACTGCCCAGACACGTTTGGCATTAAACCACTGGCCTATGCTGAAGAAAGTTCAAGAAACAGCCTTACAGACTTCATTCACTACTGTATTTATTGAACAGTTTGTGGACGTCAGTGTCCAGTTATTGGTCTCTCCTCCATGAGACATCGTGCGGGAAACATCCCACATCGGGGAAAACTATGTCTCTCTGGAAAAGGAGTTTCTGTGGTGTGGGTGCTGACATCTGCACTTGGCTGTGATTCCCTATTTGATCTGGACACTCAGTAGCTCGGAACCAAATTTGACATCAACCTCTAGCGGCTGCACAGAACCTTGTGATTTGTCTTTTGTGTACTGACCCACTCCTGATTTCAACTCATTCATTAAGTTCCCAGGACAATGAAGACTGGCCTCAGCTCCATCAATATGATCCATGACACTATTAACCGCAAGGGAAGGGTTTATCAAATGGTTGAGAGTGTAAGCTTGGAGATTACACGACTGTGGTCTGCTACTTACTAGCTAGCTGGGTCACCCTGCACAGATTACTTAACCTCTCTAAGCTTCAGGATTGTTTTAACTTATAAAATGGGACAAACCTAACATAGAGTTGTATTAAATTTAACAATCCATGCATAATACTCATCACAGAGTCTGCACATGGTAAACACTCAAGGAATCAAAGCTATAATTATTATCTATAATAATAATAAATACTGTAACACATGTAAAAGTATCTTATAAACCAATAAAGAACCATCAAATGCCAGGATTAAGATTTTTTATTCCTCTCTGGAGCTCAGTTTCATCATTTTAAAAAAGGAAATATATGACTGTTTTCTAGGCTCTTCTAGTTGCAAACTTCTTTCATTTTCTATAGTTAGAGGAGATATGAAATGTTCTATACCCTTAGAGAACAGAAATAAAACCCTCTAAAATTAGGTAGCAATAGTGTGTATTGGAACCAATCCCAACACTGATCTGTTGCTTCCTTAAACAAGTGGCTTGATTTTTTTTTTTCTCCCATTAATATAATTCCTTGTTCCTGGTGCCTAAACAGTTTTTGCTTATACTCACGTGCTTGTTAAGTTACAGGCATTAAAAATGTCATTGACACCTTTTTGCTACTCATTCTGGCTGCCCTCAAATTCTCCCAGTGTGACTTTCCCTGAGACATCCTACTCTTCTAATGGCTTTGTCTTAACTTTCCACTCTTTTTAATTTCCACAAGGAACCTCTACAGAAACGACCCACCTTTCAGAGAGACCTTGGGAAGCAGGGTCTGGGCATCCAGGTTTAGGTACTGTATGAAATGTGTGCATCGTCAGGGCTGTGCCCTGTCAGGCTCAATCCAGGATGTGAGTCTGGACCTTCCCCCAGGAAGCTGGGCAGCAAATGGGCTCTGTGTGGAGGGTCCTTTGGGGTTGCATGCTGGAGATGTGGCACAACCTTGTCTGGATGTAAGAAGAGCTACACCTAGTGGGAGAATTCCCAAGTCACAGCTACTCAGAAGAACTTTGGGAAGTTGATTACCTGAATAAATAGCTCCCAGAAAGCCAAGGCCAACCTTTCAGTTCTTCAAGATTAAAACATTAAGGAGAGAGATAATATATTTGGTAAAATAATCTGTGTATAAACTCTCTTCCTGTAAGAAAAATAACATGTAAATGTGACTCATGTCACTGAAGGGAGAAAAGAAGGAGCTGGTCTGAAATTGGTTGACTACTAACAGTCCTAATGAAAAAATTTTATGTTAGCAGCATTCAGAGTTCAGCAGTGACTTCTTGCTAAGATGGCTATTTTACTCTTTCCCTGGGATGTCTGTGGTCTTGAGTCTCCCCTTTCAAGGGGACATGAATTGAAGCTAAGTCTACTCCTTTAATCATGAAGAAAGTGATGCTTTGAGAAAGTTAATCTGCTGTTGATATCAGGACCAGAAGAGGAAGGGAAAAGCCTGGAAGCTTGTAGACTAAGGAAACCCCTTTCACAGTAATTTTGGAGCAAGGTACTAAGCACCTACACTTTGATCTCGTTCCTCCAACCCAATCTTCCCTTGAATTTCTCAGATGACTAATTTACTTTGTAACCTTTTGAAATATACTTAAAAATTAAGTATTAGGAAAAGATGCTGTGACAGGAAGCATCCTAATGATCTGATGGGGAAGTGGATGTGAGAGTACCTATAATATCCCTGATATTAAATGCAAGGGACGTGCATACGGGAGCAGGTCCTGGAGCACATCACCAAAGTCAGAAAGCCCTCATAGGGAAGCCTACTTTCAGCATCAAAAACTCCAGTTCTGAAGCAATCCTTAGACTATTATGAATTGGAGAAAATGTCCCATAATAAGGCAGTCTTCATTATACATAAGAGAACTCAGGTGTGAGATAGGCCACATGAAGGGAATGTAGAGAACCTCGTTCAAAACCTAAAGCTTTAATGTACATCAGAACTAATATTAAAAGGAAGCTCCATGGGTTTCCCTGGTGGCGCAGTGGTTGAGAATCTGCCTGCCAATGCAGGGGACACGGGTTCGAGCCCTGGTCTGGGAAGATCCCACATGCCGCGGAGCAACAGGGCCCGTGAGCCACAATTACTGAGCCTGCACGTCTGGAGCCTGTGCTCCGCAACAAGAGAGGCCGCGACGGTGAGAGGCCCGCGCACCGCGATGAAGAGTGGCCCCTGCTTGCCACAGCTAGAGAAAGCCCTCGCACAGAAACGAAGACCCAACACAGCCATAAATAAATTAATTAATTTTAAAAAAAAAAAAAAAAAAAGGAAGCTCCATGACTGCAAAAATGTGAGAACTGTTTCTGCAGGAAGTCCAAATCCAAGCATTAGAGAACTCAGGAAGGAGAGGAAATGTTCATGAAATTTACAAAACACCTCCAGCCTCAAGTCAACCCTCTCTCAAACATCAGAAAAAAAGAAAAAGCAGGGGAGGAAGCTAACAACGGCATGCTTGGAAGATCCTTTTGCCACAGACCAGTCCTCACTTTATATCAGAGCACTCACATTCAAGAGAAACCTTTAGAATGTAATGAAGGTGGGAAAACCTTCTGCCAGAATTTACCCTTCAATGTACATCAAGTGACCCATAGAGAAACCATATGAATGTAACACATGCATGTAAGTCATATTTTACTAAATGTGATATAATACACATGGGGGGAAAACTCAGGATATTGAACGTGGAAGGTTTTTTCGGAAGTCAACCTTTACATCAGAGAACTCACTACACCTGTAAAGAACGTGGGTAACCTTTCTTCCAGAATAACACCTGTCGGTACATCAAAGAACTGGTTAAGGAAAGAAAACCTTCCGTGTGAAGTCAAATCCCTAATTCAGAACCAAAGAACACACATAAGGGAGAAAATCTCCGGGAATAATGAATTTGAGAGTGCTTTTGGCAAACTACACGTATTTATGTAGAAACGCTACATAAACAAGAGCAGCGTAAGACATGCATCCAGACAGAATCACTCACTGACTCTCAGGGGACTCCTAAAGGAGAGAAACCCTAACAATGCAAAAAATGCAGGAAATCCTTCTGCCAGAGGACAGAAATCTTTATAGACTGGAATATTCACATAGAAACCCAGAGAAAATATGTAAGGAAGGCTTCACCAAGAAGTTGCAACCTAAACTGAACAGCAAAGAAACAACATTTGAATACTTTGAAAGTGTGAAAATTTTTAACATGAAATTTAAAGCCTGGGGAAATTCCATCAAGTTAGGGAGTTATGTCAAAAACACCTTCTCCTAGCAATAATATTGTTCGAAAAGTCATGTTTAATATGTGATACCAAACCTGTATCCAAAAAATAATCTAGTAAACTCTTCTGTAAACCCAAAATTTGTACATAAAAAGATTTGTAAAAAGAAAAACGTCAAGCCAGTCTAAAGGACACAGGAGCCAGCTCAAAGAGGCACTCAATGGCCAAATCTGTGGTAAGTGGAGCACTAAAATAACTAAGTATAGTAATGAATTATAAATCATTAAAAACATACAAATTCATGAGTCCATACTGATAAAAGAGAGATGGACTGATCAATCAAGCAGACGGGAAGTCGCTTGCTTATAGTAAAAATGCCAAGGGCTAACTGAAAGAGGCACTGGGATTATAAAATCATTACTTTGCAATCATACAGCAAAAACTGGATCAGACAAGAATCACAAATGGATACCAAATCCAGGCAGAAATTGTGATGAGAAGCAGAATATCTGCAACGTCAAACGTGTCTCTCCACAGGCTGCTGATTAGTTGCAAGGGAAGAAAATATAAAGAGAAATAATACAATGGAGAAATCCGACAACGTCTTGACCGGTGATAAAATTAGTATCTACGAGAGACAGACAGACATCGTGTGCCTCCAGATGTGGCGCCCTGAGAGGGACATATCGCCCAAATGGGATTCTGGCTGAGGGTGCTTAACCTCAACCTACTTACAGAGAAACGCCATGCAAACACAAGATGAGGGCTGTTCCTAAAAAAAGGAAACCATGAGGGGTGGGCTATTTCCTCAAAAATAACAATGTTGTAAAAAGGCAAAAAAAAAAAAAAAAAAAAAAGTCTATAGAAATATCCCAGATTAAAAGAGGCTAAAGAGACATGATACCAAGGACTAATTCCTGTATTAAATGAGGAAAGATGCTAATAAGGACATAATTAGATCAAGTGACAACATTGCAATATAGACGGTAAAGCAGATAAAGACAAGTGTCAATATAAACTTATGATGGGTGTGCTGTGGTTATGAACAGCTCAGCGACAGGATGGAGAAGAGGCAGAAAGTGCAGAAGAGAAGGTAGATGGGGTAAAATATGAACAGTAAGTGAATCTGGCTAAAGGGTATACAGCTATTCTCTGTACTATTTTTATTTTGCAACTTTCCGTAAGCCTTAAATTACATCCCCCCAAAAAGTAATTTTTGAAAAGCCAATTCAGCATGCTCTGGACCCTATCTCCTCAAACAATAGGTAGTTATCTCTCTGTCTCATTTGCCTCTTCCCTCTTCACTAGATCATTCTGCTAAGCTTAGAAACATCTTCTTTGTGTTCCAAAAAAAAGCAAACAAAAGCAAAGCAAACAGCTCTTGATCCACAGCTACTGGACCCACTGAAAGACTTATCTACTCACATTGTCACTTTGCCACTTTTCCTTTATCTTCAAACCACTGCAGCCTGGCCTCTGCTCCCATCACGTAATGACACTGCTCTTCCTAAAATCACCTGACACCCCCGGGTTGCCAGCTCCACGGATCCTCTTCAGTTCTTTTGCTACTTAACCTTTCAACAGCATTGGACACTGTTGACCAAACCTCTTCCTTGGAATAGTCACTTCTCTTGGCTTTTGATCAAATACTCTTGATTTTCCTCTGGCCCCTCTGCCCCTCCTAAGCCTCCTTTGCCGTCTCTTCATCCCCTACTTGACTTTTAATGGTTATAGTTCCTACGGGTCTCAGTCTCTCCCTCAAGGCGTCTCATCCACTCCCATGGCTTCAAAACCATCCAAACGCTGATGACTCTCAAACTTATTTCTGTGGCCCAGATCTTTCCTCTGAATTCCATACTCATACAGCTCAACTGCCTTGACATCATTGACCGAAACCTCTCAAACTCAACATATTCAAAATTGAATTCTTGCACTCCCCAGACCCTAAATCTTCTCCCCCAGTCTTCCCATTTCAGGAAGTGCCACTTCCACTCACTCAGCTGCTTAAGTCAGAAAACCTAGATCATCCGCGGGATGTTGAAATTACCAGCAACATTTTTTCTTTATGCTTTTCAGGGGTTTAAAATTTTCCTACAATAAACATACGCTTATGAATACATTAATTAACTAAAATTAAAAGAACCAAACCTCGTTCTTTTTGGGTAATCAGAAACAAAACAAAGATTTGCTTAATCATAATGCTTTATAGCCTCTATATTTGTTCTTAGCTGTAGTTTCATGAATGTCTAAATAAGAGTACTAAAAATTAACTTTCACATTACCGGAAGTGTTTGGATCTACTGAGGACATCACAGCATCAGCTTCTATCTAGAGAAGAAAAAAGCATAAGATATACAATTTCATCAAATGTTTTCACAGTACAAGTTCTTAATTCCTGGGGTGCGGGGAAGGAATGTATTTTATGAGAAACCAACTTTGTTGAATCCAGCAGACAAGTAATATCACAGAACAGCTATAATAGTCATTTTTCTCTTCTATTAATAAGATACCAGATGCTAATATACTACAGACTCTAATGGCCCCCAAAACTTTATTGCATTGACCAAAACAGTTTGGTCATATAGATTCAACTTGGCTGTCACATGTACAGCATAACCTAAAAGGTAACATTTCTGTTTTAGACAAATACAAGCAATTGTTACAATGGCCTCTATGGGTTTACTTAAAAATTTTTTCCTGACTCTAATAGTAACATGATGTAGAAAACATGAAAAATATGTTTTAATTATGAAGAAAAACATCTAAAACACCAGCCATCCAGTGAAAACCATTGTTAACATTTAGGCCTAGTACAGCTTTTTTTCCCCCCCTCCATGCATTTTTAAACTATTTGAGAATACACTGTATATTAAGTTTGGGGACCTGCCTTCACTAAATATTAAAACATAAGCATTTTCCCACATGGTTAAGAGAGCTTTATAAACATCATGGAATTAGAACCTTGGCAACATCTGATGTAGCTTCTCCACCTTGGATTCCATGCCTTGCACTTCCCTGGTTCCTCCTGCCCCTCCCAGACAACCAGTTCCCAGTGCATCTTCTTCATGGAGTCCCCACCGACCCTTAAATGTGGGCACTCCCCCCGTGTTCTCCCCTCAGGACACTGCCCTTCACACGCCGCACACTCCTCTTGGGCAATGCCCCCTCAGTCTCATGTTTTGAGCTACCACCTGTGAGGAATCCCTAATTTATCTCTAGCCCTCACCTCTCCACCCAACTTCAGATTCCTACATCTAAGGGAGGTGGCACAATCTGAGAGCAGATCTTTACCACCATCACCTCAACACCCAGCACAGCACTTAAAAAAGGAATGCACTTGGGGTGCTTGTAGCCTCCTCGAACTTAATATGCCCCAATCCGAACTCACTGCCTTTCCCCCAAACCTACTCCTTCTGAATTTTCTTATTTTCTTATCCCTTCAGTCCTGTTGTCACATCACTCTGATACGGCCACCACAGGCAACCGTGAATCACCAAGGCATAACTTCTCCCACCACCACAAAGCTCTCCCAGACACTTCATATCAGAGTCTACCTCCGCTGCTCTAAATGATGCCCAGATTCCTATTAAAGTTACTACAGAATTAGACCCTTCTCCTTGCCCTCCTCCCTTTCTGTTCTTAATCTCTTCTCTTAGTATTTATCAGAGTTTCATAAGTCTCTCTACACTAAACTGTGAACTATTTCAAAGTAGGGTCTATGTTTATTCACCTTCATATTTCTAGCAACTAGCAAGTGCTCCTTTGATTAAATGGGAACACAATAAATTTCATTCTGTAAACATTTTCATGAATGCAGAAGTGATTTATTATTTTAGTGCCTTACTGCTTCATGACCTGCATTCAGTAAATATTTCATTTGCTGAAAAGCAATGTTTAAAAATAAAACCCCAAACCTCAACCCATTATAAGAGGAAAAATCTGTTAAATTTCACAGAGGGAATACATTAAGCGTCACTTAATAAAACTTCATGATTGTTACAAATGATTGTTAAGTGTATAAGTGATTTGCTATATCAGTATTTCACTGTTTAGCGATCTGCAGTAAACAAGCATTTCCTTTGATTAAAAAATAAAATCCAAAACCTCAACCAAAAGTAAAAATCTGTTAAATTTGATGGTGTGTATGTATGTATGTTACCATATCACTGTACTTGTCATTAAATTTCTCACTTACATGTTCTAAAATTAAAATCAAGTAAGTAGATCCAAAGGTGATAAAGGTAGAATGAGACCAGATATCTTTCCAGCTGAACCTGGGTTAAATTCAATGCTTCAAAAGCTGAGTCCCCTTAGCTGACCTGCTCTGGAATTCCAGCTGAAATGATTGCAGGTTAACAGGAGAGCTGCAATTTCTGGGAGCCAGCCCTGAAGCTCCATAATCAACCTCTCAGTAACTAAGCAACCCCTAGCAGTTGAACCTACCTGGGTGGTTCATGGGACATATTTATATCAACAGAACATATTAACAATGAAGTTGTAATACACTTAAGCATAATGAAGAACAGAGAAGTGGGACATCACGTGGTCCCTGGCTTTGCAGGGCCTGCAATCTGACAGACAGGTAGAGCCCACTCATAGGGAACAATTGGGCCAAAGCAGTTGCCCAGCCACTTTGTCTAACAACAGCAGGAAGGATGACATTCCAGGCAGAGCCCTGAGTGCTCCCTCTGTTTGATGCCTGCAGTTGAATTTCTTAAACCTGGCCAAGATCTTGCCCCTGATTAATTCCAGTTCAGCAGCTTAACAAGAGGGATCCATCACTAGAATGGATGTAACAGACAAGAGGAGCAGCACAAGGACAGGAGGCATAGGAAACCTGTCCTACTAAAATGGGAGATTCACTGAAGTTCAGCTCAACTCTCCTTAATTAGTGCAACCTTTCCTGGAGACCAATGCCCAACAAAATTTCAAATGTACCTAGCACTTGTATTTCTAGGAATTTATTCCACAGAGATATATCCACAAGCAGAGATACAGTTATAAGAGAATGCTCACAGCAGCAATATTTGTAGGAATGAAAAATAAGAGAAACAACTGAAATGACCAAAACAAGGAAACTAGCTAAAGAGAATAGTAAGCAACTATTTTTTTAACGTGCTGTGTGTGCTTTTATGTTCTTCTATTGTGAAGTGAAAAAAGCAAGTTAAAATAAAATAGGCATACAATGCACCCACTTTTCAATACAATGCTAGGCGTGTCTGTCAATACATAGGAAATTTTGGGATGATACACAAGAAACTGTTAATAATGGTAACTCCTGAGGAGTGGGACCCTTTGGTAGGGAGGGAGGGGATTTTACACCCAACTTTATACTTTTCTGGACCGTTTTAATTTTTTGACTATGTAAATGCATTCTTTTCATAATTTAAATGGAGCAAAATTTTTTTTTTTAATTTAAGAAAAAAAGAATCCTGCATGTCACTTCCTCTGTGAATTCCTTCTGTTACCAACATCCCACTCCCAGGCTTCCCTCTTGGAACCTCACTAGCATCTCCTACTTAATATTATTAGCAGCCTGATGACTTAGTCTTGACGGATTCTAATTCATTCCTGAGTTGGATTCTTAAGACATAAGTAAAATTCAGCACTGGACACATCTCTGAAATTGCTCAAAAGGCAGCGGTTTGCTTCATAAACATCCTAAGCTAGCCCTCTGCACTTTACTTAGAATCCATCCACTACTGTATTGTCAGCCCAGTCCCCAAATACAAAAGAAAGTTCTACCTTGGAGGGCTTGTATCCAAACAGCATTACAACAGCAACTTTAAAGTTCTCTCTGCTTAGACAGCCTTTGTTTTCTTCATCGCATGCTTTAAATACCTAAAGAACAGCAAATATCTTTAGTTAATAACACAGAAACCGTTTGTTCTATTATTACTAACTTACATTAAGTTTAGACCTCCCAAACCTAAAACTTAGCCAAGAGTAGGGCTGGGAAATGGAATTTCATTATCCTAATTTTAATCCTCAAGAAATCTTAATCTGCTGGGACTTCCCTGGAAAACCAGTGGTTAAGACTCCTAGCTTCCACTGCAGGGGGCACGGGTTCTATCCCTGGTCGGGGAACTAAGATCCCGAATGCTGCCCCCAGGGCCAAAAAGAAAAAGAAATCTTAATGTGCTAAAATGTACCCCCCAAAAAGTGCAAACGACTTAATCGCTGGGTTAATTCCTTTAAACCATTCGGATAAATTCTACCCAAAATTCAATCCTAGAATTGGGAAGGTGAGGCAAAGGGGCTGGCTTTGAAAGGCGGGAGGAGAGATGGAGACTACAGCTTGTTATACACAGACTATGTCGCGGAGAAAAGAAGGAATTGGAAGTAGAACACTGGACAGGGATCCAGAAGCCTTGCAGCCCTAGCCTCGGTCATTAATCATGACACTTCGGAAGGATAGTCCAGCCCTTATCTGTGCAACAAAGCTGAGTGAGAGCCAGGAGGGGGTGACGGAAGTGAAAGTCCCGGGTCAAGTTAAAGTCGGAGACAGCCCTCCGGACACTTACTTCCACCCACTTCTTGTATTCTGACGGGCTGGCTTCCCACATCCGCGGCCGGGCCCCGGCCTGGGAGAAAAACATCACGACAGTCACACGGGAGCCGGGACGCCTGAACTCGCGACCTCTGCGGCCTACGCCCGGCTTGCAGCGACCGCCCGCCAAGCTCCCCGCAGTTCAGGAAGCTGAACTTGGCCGGGTACCTCCAATGTCTTCTCCCATTGGACGGCCTGCGAGCCACTGGCGTTGACCCCGCAGTTCTAGTGGCCAGAGACTTTGTTTAATAATGTTTCCTTGGAACAGCCTATGGCGGAGGGGCTTCCAGGCCCGCCCCCAGCCTTGGCTCCGCCCCTCTCTTTTCCTCTCTCCCCCTTTTAGGAGCCGCGCCAAGGTCTTCTCTCCGCCCCTTCCTGCGGGAGTGCCCCCTCAGCCCCTCATGACCCGGAGGGCTTTAGGACCCAGCTGCGGGCATCCCGGAAGGGGAAGGGGCAGGGCCACTCTGCGCGCGCCGCGGCCTGGAGCATTTGAAGCGCGCGCAGGCGCGAGTGGCGGCGGAGGGGCGGGGTCCCCGGCGGCTGCGTGTTCTGGGGGCTTCAGGTGAGTGTTTGGAGGCCGCGGGTTCCGGGGCCTCTGGTGCGCGTTCGGCAACTGCCCGCGCTTTTGCTCCTTCCGGCCTGGAGCGCGGGCAACCGTCGTCCGGAGAATTCTTGAGTGCCCCGCGGGGCTGGAGGTGGATCCGGAGGGAAGCGGAGCATCTTGTAAAGACACTAGGTAGGGTCCCCTTCTGGGCCTCGGCTTCCTCCAGTAATAGTACCTCTTTGGCGTGAGCAGCTGCTGCTTGAGGAGACCGGAGTCCTGCTGGAGGGGTCCCCCTCCACGGATTCTTACTCTGGCTCCTCCACGTAGTAGGCAGATGGCCTGGAGAGTTAGTGCTAGCTAGCATGTTGGGCGCTTACTCTGTGCCAGGCACTTAACCTCTGTGTTTAGTCTCCCCATAAATGGAAACAGTTATGAGTGTGAAATGAGTGTATGCCCAGTAAAGGTGAGCGCACAGAAAAGTTAGCAGCTGTCCCTTCTTACTCAGTGTACCCCGGAATCAGCCCACTTCACTCCATTCCGAGCGCCTTCATGAGCTACCAGAGTCCCTGCGGGAGCCGCCTCACTTCGACTTTTGTCTCCCTCCAAACCATTCTCCATACAGAGTTGTAGGGAACGTAATATTTTTAAAAAGGAGATCGGACCAAGGTACTCCCCTGCTTATTAAAAGGTGCTCCCCTTAAGTGGAGCCTACTGTTCTTAGAATAAAATCCAGGATCTTTAACTTACTCCTGCCCACCCCCTTCATCCTGGACCACCTACCTGTCTTCCTTACCCAAATCTTTCTGTCTGTTTTTGGAGTTACTACAACCTTGTTCTGGTCTTTGCAGGTTGGGTTCCCTCACTGGGAATACTCTTCTTTCCCTCCCCCACTTTTATTTGGCTGATTCCTTTTCATCCTTCAGAGCTCACTTAAATGTTAAATTCAGGATAGTCTAAGGTAAGGGCATCCCTGTTACTCTCTCATACCTGTAAAATATAATGAATATCTGTAAAGATATCTTGGCTTTTTTGGTTATTTTCGTTTGTGTCCATCTGTTTCTTTCTCCTTGAAATATAAGCTTTTCTAGGACAAATTGTTTCTATGTTGTTAATTTCTTATTCCCAGGGCTTGGCACATAGTAGCTGCTCAATAAATATTTTTCTAATGAACATACTCTGGGAGGTAGGTATGACACCCATTTACAGAGGAGGAAGTTGAGGCTCAGCAGTTAAGTAACTTGCCTAAGTGCACATTTACCAGCTAGTAATGACTGGGTTTGAAATTGGAGTCATATTTGCCCACGACTGGCCACACCTGGCCTCAGTTGAGATTGACTCCCATGCCCTCCTGATGGTCTGCAAGCTCTATAAGAAGGGTCAGCTGGAAGCGTAAAAGAAATAGCCCAGCTGGGTCTGGGATGGTAGGGGGAGAGGAGGAGCTAGCAGCTTTAAGAGGAGTATCCATTTGCATCCACAGATTTTTTTTCTAGTGTCTAATAGACACTCTAATGTTATGAGTTGGCATCTGGTGGTAGAATGTCTTTAGATTTTTACCCTCCTTGGCATTGTAGCTTAACGCAGTGTTTGCCAAATTTCAGTAATGTGGTCGGTTGCTTCCTCCCCAGTTTTGTCTCACTGTCAACATCTGTACTACTATTTGCTTAATATTTTCATTTGAACCCACTTTTACATAAACACTATCTTTAAGAAGTAAACTTCAGTTATTGTAAATGTAATGGAGCCATAAGATACCTTCTGTTGATGTTAAACCAAAGTGTTACTGCCTGCAGAAGAGCCCAAAGTCCGTTATTTGTTCAAAAGCAGGAATAGAGACATTTCAACAAACAGCTTTCTCCTTGATTAAACTGAGACATTGGATTGGAGTGGGAAAGGGAGGTACTTTCATAATGTAATGTTAGTTAACGTCAGGTCCCAGTCACCTCCGCTTTGGGAAATACTGCACTTTGCTGACCCACTGAATGTCAGATCTCAGAGTCAGCCCACCTGTGTTGTAATTCTGATCCTGGTGTCACCACTTACCCAGAGTGTGGTGTTAGACCTGTGCTGTGCGAGGCACTGCCCAGGGAAGACGAACCGTGAACAAACAGTTGAAGGAAAACACTTAGGTTCTGTCCTTGTAAAGCTATATGACTTGAGTATGAAAGCTGTCTGAGAACGCAGAGAGTCTGGGCCTGTGTGAGAGAGAGATGAAATTCTGATCCCGAAGCCAGATGCAGTCCTCCAAAGTAGAATCAGTTGCTGGTTAATCTTGGTGTTTACCAACAGCTCCCCTTCAACAGGCTAAGCGCCTTGACTGCATAGAGAGGCTGGTAACCTGCTAGGCTTAATGATTTGTTACAGTTTTATTAGCATATTATAAAGGTTTTTTTGCCTTTAATTGGTAAATAATCTCAGGCACATTTTGGATTGTGAGCAGATCCAAAATTTAAACCATGTATAGAGCAGACAAAAACTTTTTTTCTCTAGGAAATATCTTTTTCAAAGCTTTACTTTTTACCCACTTGTCCTTTTTTGGAGGGAATTCTCTGTCCTCCTCCCCTCTCCCACCCCACATGTGGTTCTAGAAAGTGTAGATAATGATAAAACTGAAAAACTTAGAAATCTCCTAAATAGCTCACACAGTCACTAAAGACGAATAAATATTTTCCTTTCAGAGTTCTCAGGATTTTTGAATTCCATTTTATTTATACGTAATTGATCTGGGAAGAGGGGTGGTGGTGACCTCTAAGAGGTCTGTATACATCTCCTTTTCTCAGGCTGGGAGCTGAACCCTTTTTTCACCTAAAAACTCTGAGACCCTCTCTTTGCTTTAGGATGGGGCAGGAAGCTAGGGAGAACAGCCTGAGGAATCTCAGTCGAAGATTCTATTACTCAGTGCCTAGCTTAAGAGCTGGTTTAGAATTCAATGAAAGCTAGAGCTTACAGCAGAGTAGTTTTTCCAAAGATGGTTCTTTTGTTCTTAAATAATTTTTCAGTTGCAAACTAACCGACACTATGGCTCCTTCATAGTGAATTGTGATAGCAGTCTCCAGAGTCTAGAACACTAAAGGAACTTAAGTTTTAAAAAACCAGTCAAAACAAACAAAAAACTGAGCTGTTGAAGTAGGTGTTAAGTAGTAAGTCTGTCTTAACCTCTTTCATGGGAAAACCTGGTTCTCAGATCCTGTAAACTGTAACAATACAGTTCCAACAAGCTGGATTATCTGGTGTCTTAACCCTTATCGGATTAGAAACAATTTAGGGAGAAAAACCTACTCAGAGTTCAAACAGCCTCTAGAAGTGGGCTGAACACAGGGGGAAAGGACAGAGAACTTTTAGAAAACAAGACCTAGACAGAGTGTAGGGCCCCTGTTACAGGAGCAAGTGTCTCCATCCATCTGTGGTCCCTACAGCTGTGGCTGCAAAACACTGTCCATGCCAGGTGGGCTTAATAGTGACCCTGGGCCATGAAGAACGAGTCAAATTATTGTCTAGATGCACTCTGCTTAAAAGCTTCTTGAAATGTGTAATTTAGAGGAGAAACTTTATCTGACTTGGTCATTAATTGAAAAAGGTGAGAAGTTGTGCAAAGTGATAGATACCTTAAAAAAATATACTTTTTAGCTTGAAACATGAAAGTATATTCATTTGCAAGTCTTTCAGTGCAGAATTTAGCCTTTTTTAAGGAGTGGGGGTCATGCTGCAGTCTGTCCTATATCTGCACTCATAACAGGTCCTGCTTACGCTCTAGAGCAAACATGTAGACACTACGTCCACAATCTGAGTACAGACTCTTGAGTCCTGTAATTTTCCTCTGGGTCTTGTACTAAAGTGTATTTTTTTTGTTTTTTGTTTTTTTAATCACACTAAGGAACTGCTCCTTAGTTATTTGGGAAATCTACTTAGATAGCCCTTTACCCTTGAATTGGTGACATTTTGTAGGTAAGAAAAGCAAAAGTTTCATCTGTTTTCCTCTTGAGAGCAAGAAAGTGGAAGTTAAACTGTGTGGTTTAAAAAACAAAGTAACGTTTTGCTTTAGTACAAGTTCTTTCTCTGCAGGTTTTCGTGGTTTGATTTAGGATTAGATAATCATTAAGTCAGTTGGGTCCTCATGGAAGCATCCCTAGATAATGTATATATAGAATTGATCATTTGATACTGTTTTGAGGATTTTGTTAAGCTTTATGGTAAGTAGCTTATCTTGGGGGAGTAAGAAGTAGTCCCTGAAGTCCTTTGGGCTCCCATACCTGGGTGAGGAATAGGTGATAAATTCCAATTTGACCTGAAATTCCTTAAACTGACCTTAACCCCAAACACCTGTTGGAAGCTTCAGGGCTAAGAGTGGACATTTTTGTTTTGGACTTTGGCTCAAGTCCATTTCCTCAGGCATTTAGGAACAAGGTCTAGGTGGAAAGACAAAGGGAGTGAAGCAGAAGGTAAGCAGGATTTTCGCCGTCACTTTATTTGCCAAGTTCTCGTGGCAGATTGTGGTGATGTGTCGTGAACACCCACAGAGCAGCTGATGTTAGTGACACGTCTTGGCATCTGGTAAGTGTCAGGTGTGCTGTATGTGTCCTAGAAGCTCAGGACACGGAATTTGAGAGCAAGAGAATGAGTGTGCCCGTGGCCTAGTGGATGGGAAATAACGAAATTTCCACCTTTCATTTCCAGAGGAAGTGTAATGTCTCAGGAAGGCAGTTACGGGAGGTGGACGATATCCAGTAGTGATGAAAGCGAGGAGGAAAAGCCAAGACCGGACGAGCCATCTACCTCTTTTCTCCCGCACGCTGAGCAGGGAGCAGCCAGTGAGGCAAAGTACACCTGTTCCGAGGCTCGGAAAGCTGCCCACAGGAGGAAGATCGCACCCGTGAAATTCAGCAACGCAGAGTCCGTTTCAGAAGCTTCACCTCCCAAAAGGCAGAAGGGCGGTTCCCAGGAAGACCTGGGCTGGCATCTCTCCAGCAGTGAGGATGAGCTGCCAACTAATTCAGAACCTTTGAATGGTGTATTCCCTTCAAGATGTATTTTAGGTTTGTTTATGAGTATTGTAGCAAATTGTCCATGTTGATACATAATATATGTAGTTCATCATTAGAGTTTCTTTGAATTCAATAACCAAACACTTCTCCTTATAGACTGCTTTTCTGAATTGCCCGTGACTTCTTTTCTTCCCCCCATCCAGTTTAACTACTGCTTTGATGTGGACTGGCTCGTAAAACAGTATCCACCAGAGTTCAGGTGAGTTCCACGGAGTGATGGATGACGTCCTAACTGTAATGCAGCCTTAAAACACACAATTTGTGTTTCTCAGGCAGCTGCCATGCATCTTCTTTGAATATTTCTTTTGGAACTATTGAAATCATAAAAACGTTAAGTTATACTGGGAAAACAGCATTTTTTGATATATTCTAACTAATCACAAGCCTTCCTAATACAGATTTTAGCATGTCCTTCTGTTCTGTCCAGAAGTAGATTAGGACATATTTCAACCCAAATAAAAGAATTTTAGGTCCAATGTTAGTATGAAGGAAAAGGTCACTGCCACCCGCGTTCTCGACCTATAAGCATGCCATGCTTCACTGGGCACATCAATGCTGTTCTGTTTTTGAGACTCTCTTGTTTCACAAGTGATTTTTCATGTAGCTTAGGAGTTAATGCAGGGGTCATAGGGCCTTCCCTTACCTAGATTATGGAAGTGATGGGTTTTCAGTCTGTCTGCCTCATATTAGGCAGTGCAAACCAAATAAATATGGCATCCCATGGTGACATGCCACCTGTCCCATTTCTAACACATTGACGTGGCAGAGTCCCATAACAGCAAGTAAGGTGGAGGAATACACATGCAGGAAAATGGTTGTCAGGGTCCTCAAAGTCCATGGTGCATTTAGCACATCAGATTGTGGGAACCTTCATTATTAATAATAGATAAAATGCTGGGAGTTCCCTGGCAGTCCAGTGGTTAGTACTCGGTGCTTTCATTGCTGTGGCCCAGGTTCAGTCCCTGGTTGGGGAACTAAGATCCTGCAAGCCACGAGGCACAGCCAAAAATAATAATAATAGATAAAATACTGTTGAAATTTCCCAAGCAGCTTTGGCACTCAAGGGCTCATATTTGACCTGTGACACGTAAGATTAGTTTTAGCTGCATGTAACAGAAAAGTAGAAATAACAGTGGCTTAAACAAGAGAGAGAATAATTTCACCACCCTATTCAAAGTATTGGATGATGCCCACCCACATTAGGGAGGGCGATCTGCTTTGTTGAGCCACTGATTCAAATGGTCATCTCCTCCGCAAGCACCCCCACAGACACACCCAGAAGTAATGTTTTATCTGGACACCCTTGGCCCAATGAGGTTGACACACAAAATTAACCACCACACTGCCGTTTTGTGATAGTTTTTAGAACACCAGTAAATCTGAAGTGATTAATGAGGACTTCAGCTTCTGTCAATAATGTTTAATATTTTATTTTTTAAGAAGACCTGATAATCTGATAACAGGAATTGTTTCTAGGTAACAGATGCATGATTATCTCTTACTTTATTCTCTGTACTGTGTTTCTAGTTGTAAAATAGAAAATTTTTTCCAAATAGAAACAAACGGGGAAGGTGTGTTTCTTAGTTTTATTTTACCTAACATGTTAGAATAAAGCTATCGGGCTTAGGGATTAGGAATCAGTCCTGGATGTGCGTTTTCTGTCCTGTTTCTTTTTAGTTGAGTGTTGTCCCTTCACATGTGGCAGAGAATCATTCTGCATGTGATTGGTAATTGTGGAAGTTGTTCATCTTGCTTGATTGCTTGTTGGAGAAAAATCCAATTTTTGTTCTGTTGGGAGAGCTTATAAAGCTATATTGATTTCTAAGGATTATCTCGCTTTGAATTAACCAGAGTAGATCATGGTTCCTTTAAAAGCCTTTTTAATCTATTCCTGTAGAATGTTTTTATATTGTCCTTTTGAATTTAAAAATAGGGCATTTTCAATGTGCATTGGGCTCTGTTTCATTGAAATATCACCACCTATTAGTGAAACTACATGCTGTGGGCCTGGGCCCCTTCACTTGTATCCTGGGCATCTGGTGCAGGACCTTGCTCACAGTAGGGGTTTAACATATGGCTAGTGAGGAAGTGGTCTACTGTTTGGGCCAAGAGAAGGGAAAGAAAAGAGCATCATACTAGACAACGATGACTGTGTATCTTCTCGTCTGTCTGAATTTAAACATATTAACACAGAGCTGACGGCGTGCCCTTTTGGACCAAAGAAGATAATCGAGGACTTTCTTGAGTCGCAGCCCCTCCAGGTCACAGCAGAGCTTCAGGCGCAGGCCACGGGGCTCCATTGTAAAGGTAACCAGTTACCAAAGGTTAATCGGTCACTGTCCTGTGCTGGCCCCCTACTCAGTCACCACACAGGCCAGAGACAGATGTCGGTGGTCAGCGACCCTTAACTGGGCGCCAGTTCAGCTTCATGAATGATGGATTTTAAATACTCCTGATCGCTTTTTCAGGAAGAAACCAATCCTGCTCGTGCATGGCGACAAACGCGAAGCAAAGGCTCACCTACATGCCCAGGCAAAGCCTTATGAAAACATTGCCCTCTGCCAGGTAAGCTACTCATTGCCCTTCGAGATCATGCTTAGTCTGAGAGTTGGAAAGAAATTGAGACCTTGAGTCTATCCACCCACCTAATGCGGGAATCCTCTCTCCAGCATCACCAACAGACATCTGTCCAGCCTTGGCTTAAACGCTTCCTGAGGTAGCTCATCCTATTTGTGGGTAGCCCTCATGGTTGAAAGATTTTCCTTTATGTTAACCTGATATCTCTGTAATTAGTCAGGGTTCTCCAGAGAAACAGACCAATGAGAGGTGTGTGTGTGTGTGTGTGTGTGTGTGTGTGTGTGTGTGTGTGTGTGTGTGTGTGTGTGTGTGTGTGGCGTCTGTCTGTGTGTGTGTCTGTGTGTAGAGAGAGATTTATTTTCAAAGAACTGGCTCACGTGATTGTGGAGGGTGGCAAGTCCAAAATCTGCAGGGCAGGCTGGAGACCCCAAGAAGCACTGATGTTGCAGTTTGAGGCCAAAGACCGACTGCAGCCTCATTCCCTCTTCCTGCAGGGAATCAGTCTTTTTTTAATTTCTTTTCCACTTTTCAACAGACTGACTGAGGCTCACAAACATTCTGGAGGATAATCTCCTTTACTCGAAGTCCACTGATTGAAATGTTAATCTCCTCAGAAAATACCTTCACGGCAACATCTGAGCAAATATCTGGGTGCTGTGGCCTAGCCAGGTTGACACACACAGTCTTCTTCCTCTGCCTTCTACGTTGGTCCTAATTTTCCCTCTCTGGAGCCACGTAGACTGAGTCTCCTCCTTGCACGTGTCAGTGATTCTCGTATCTGAAGTCATCTGTTTTGTCCCCCTAGTTTTCTCGTTCAGGTTCAAGCGTTCACTTTCTTCAGTTGTACCTGGTATATCAAGGGTTCCCTATCTTTCCCCAACCTGCCACCCCTCTGGTTGTATCTATTTTGTCCACGTTCCTGTGGAAACGGAGGTTTCAGCATTATTGAGCAGGTTTTTTGGATTCAATTCAGTGGCAGTTTCTTTCTCTGAAGGCAGCTTAAAACTGGTAGTTTTTATTGTGACAACTTATCCAACTTATATTACCTGCCATTGACATTTCACCCATAGCCCTTAGTTCTTTTGCACAAGAATCACTCAATACTGGAGAGACCCATAGATCAGAAGCAGACCTGTTAGAAAACTACCTCACGAGTTGTGTGCTGCATGTGGTCCTAGTCCGATGAGGGGCGTTAAGTGGTCTCATAACAGGCTTGGTTTGCTGGGACCAAAGCAGAAAAGAGGCGAAGAAAAGGCTGTTTCTTTGTATATTCCCATGATTTTGTCCTGATACTTTCCAGTCAGTTCATGGAAATACAGTGTGACCAGTGAGTCTTGGAGTTTCCTTAGGACTCATTGTTCTAAACTCCACATCTGAAAGGATCTTTTTATGTGTGGCATTTTGTGTAAGAAGCAGGCAAACTGGGCGGGGAGGGGAGGCAAGGGGGTAGCATGGAATTCAGAAAACGTTTACATTTATGATTTCCTTCCTGTGGTGGTTCTGAAGTGGCTGGTGTAATATTCACCTTTTCCTATTTGAGCAAGTTGGTCAGTCCATTCATGAGCAGCTTGATGAATGATTCTTTCATGGCCCTTTTCTCTCCTGGCCAATAGCTTAGTGAAATTGGCTCAGGATTTCTACTCTTGGAGTACAGAGACAAGAGTGAACTACATAGAACCTAATTATTTTTCTTTTCCGTTTTCCTTCTAACGTCCTTTTTCCTCCATCCATACAAGGTAAAAGAATTCCAACTCAAGTTTTATCACTTCTTCTAGCTATAGAATATTATCTATGTGTGTATGTGTATTTTTTTAAAGATTAAAACAGTGAGAAATCTCAACCTGATCAATTTTAAACCCGTCTCACAACATTTTTCCTGTGATGTAACTCACTGTACTTTATGTAGTTGGAGTTTTAAATTATTCCATCTCTTTACCCATCCTGTTTGCAGCTCACCTTCTACACAAGATATGCCTTTGCTTAGCAGTTGCCTAAAATCCCCTTGTTTTGCATTTGTTTCCAAAGACAGAAGAGGTTAAACTGCAATAGGATAGCACTTATCAGACTAATAGTGGGCAGAAAATAAAATAACACGGGAATCCTGAAAACCAGCGATAAAATCAATGGAAATACAAAGTGTTTTTCAAATGTACTGAAAAGTTTAGGAGAGGTGGTGGCAGGCCTAGTGGCGTGCTTCAGGCCAGCCACTAGAGGGTGTAACGAGCCCTGTCTTCCAGACCTCGTGTGAAGAGCCTTCGTAAGCTCCCAGCTCTAGTCTGAGGGACATGGTGATTGCCCCATCCTGACTTATTGAAATACCTTTATATCTTGTCTTTTTTTTTTTTTTTTTAAAGGAATTCCTTTATTTTTATTTATTTATTTATTTATGGCTGTGTTGGGTCTTCGTTTCTGTGCAAGGCCTTTCTCTAGTTGCGGCAAGCGGGGGCCCCTCTTCATCGCGGTGCGCGGGCCTCTCACTATCACGGCCTCTCTTGTTGCGGAGCGCAGGCTCAGTAGTTGTGGCTCACGGGCCTAGTTGCTCCGCAGCATGTGGGATCTTCCCAGACCAGGGCTCGAACCCGTGTCCCCTGCATTGGCAGGCAGGTTCTCAACCACTGCGCCACCAGGGAAGCCCTATATCTTGTCTTTAAAATGAATTTTTGAATTTTTTTTAACAACATAGTGTCATTTGACTAAGCTGGGTCACGTTAAGTCAAATAATAAGTGGATGCTGTCACTTTATCCATTTTGCACACCTGGTGATCCAGGTTCAGACTTCCTGGGTTCTGTCCCAGCTCTCTACCTGCTAGCTGTGTCATTCTGGACCCATCACTTAACCACTTAAAGCCTCATTTCTTCATCTTTAAAATGAATTACTAATACTGTATCTCATAGGGTTATTGGGCAAAGAATTTGGTGCATTTGCCAAAAAGAAGCACCCATTAAATATTATCTGTTGAAATTATTATCATCCTTACTTTTGTGCTTAGACTTGCCCAAAAGCACACAACAAATCGCAAAACTAAACTCAGAAGCCAAGTTTTTTGACCATTGCTTTTTCTGAGCTAAATATCAATTTACAGAGTGACAGTCTTCATTCTAATTTTGTAATTTAAAGACGTGAAATACTGGGATTAACATATACACACTACTATATATAAAATAGATAACCAACAAGGAACTACTCTGTGGCACAGGGAACTATACTCAGTACTTTGTAGTAACCTATAAGGGAAAAGAATCTGAAAAAGAATAGAGATATATATGTATCAATATAACTGAATCACTTTGCTGTACACCTGAAACTAACACAACATTGCGTTAATTTTTTTTAAAAGAAAGACATGAAATGCACTTTCCTGCTCACTCTTCTGTGGCCAGACCACACAAACGCGTGCCAGTCTGTGAGCAGCCCGAACACTGAGTTTACAAGGGTAGTGAACTTGGCCACCTGTCCGTGAGCATCCCCAAGACAGGAGCTATGTCATCCTCACCTGTGTATTCCAGTTGCCCATTGCTTCCCCCAGCAGACAGGCCCATCTGTAGAGAGTGAGCAGGGGGGCTCTTTGATTTTAATAGCACTTGCTTCCATTTGTAGAGTGCTTACCCCGTGCAGCTCCTTTTCCTAAGCGTTCTATGTGTACTTTTCTCATTTATTCCTAACAACTCCCTGAATCTCCTAACAGTACCCTCATTTCAAAGAGTAGAAAGATGAGGCATAGAGATTCAAGTATTTTCCGAAGTCATACATAGTTGTGAAGATAGGATTTGTGTCCATACACAGAATTCCTAGCTGGTAAGCTATTCTTGACATCTCTATTTATTTTAACTTTTTCATCTTGAGGCCTAACCAAGGTCTTGCTATACTGGATGTGAGATAAAATGTTTTACTTCCCCACCTACCCCCCCCCCATTTGTTTGTAAAGGTATCATTTTAAAACATGAAAAATGGATTTAATATATTTATTTTCAGCATCTTCTATGTTATAAATGTGAGAAAACTTTTAACATCATAATGTCTCAATACTGCCACCACTTTCAATGTTTCTTTTAAATATGCTTTGAAAACTTTTTGTGTGTATTTCTGTATAAGCCAAATATCTAATTTTAAAACGTTGCATAGAGTCTCATTTGTTTTTACTAGTTTTCTGGCATCTAAAGCAATTAGGCTTCTCACTTCTAATTACTGTAATGAAAAATGCAATATGTATTGAATCATTCTGGGTAACAAAAAAGAAGTTGTTTTTTAAAAAATCAACCTCATTGGATGCTATTCTAAAAGCTGTTTTGAATCTACAAACAATAAATGCTGGAGAGGGTGTAGAGAAAAGGGAACCCTCATACACTGTTGGTGGGAATGTAAATTGATATAGCCACTATGGAGAACAGTATGGAGGTTCCTTAAAAAACTAAAAATAGAACTACCATATGACCCAGCAATCCCACTGCTGGGCATATACCCTGAGAAAACCATAATTCAAAAAGAATCATGTACCACAGTGTTCATTGCGGCTCTATTTACAATAGCCAGGACATGGAAGCAACCAAAGTCCATCGACAGATGAATGGATAAGGAAGATGTGGCACATATATACAATGGAATATTACTCAGCCATAAAAAGAAACAAAACTGAGTTATTTGTAGTGAGGTGGATGGACCTAGAGTCTGTCATACAGAGTGAAGTAAGTCAGATAGAGAAAAACAAATACCATATGCTAACACATATATATGGAATCTAAAAAAAAAAAAAAAAAGGTCATGAAGAACCTAGGGGCAAGACGGGAATAAAGACGCAGACCTACTAGAGAATGGACTTGAGGACACAGGGAGGGGGAAGGGTAAGCTGGGACAAAGTGAGAGGGTGGCACGGACATATATACACTACCAAACGTAAAATAGATAGCTAGTGGGAAGCAGCCGCATAGCACAGGGAGATCAGCTCGGTGCTTGTGACCAGCTAGAAGGATGGGATAGGGAGGGTGGGAGGGAGGAAGACGCAAGAGGCAAGAGATATGGGGATATATGTATATGTATAACTGATTCACTTTGTTATAAAGCAGAAACTAACACACCATTGTAAAGCAATTATACTCCAATAAAAATGTTTTAAAAAAATTAAAAAATAAAAGCTGTTTTGGCGATCAAGGGCTTGTCCACTAGAGGGCAGTAAAAACTTTAAAAGCAAAAAAAAGTTGACCTGAATCTTTTCTAATTTAATTTTCAATAGATAGGGGTATTATTGAGTTTTTAAAAAACAAGTAACTTGACCTCTTTTTTATCCTAGGCAAAGTTGGATATTGCATTTGGAACACACCACACGTAAGCAATTTTTATGAAATGGGGGAGGGAGGATATGAGTTTAATATGTCAAAGGATGCTCTTCAGAAATCGCCCTTAGAGGGACTCACATGTGATGATTTTGCTGGGGGAAAAGATGTCAGTTAGGAAGCAGAGGAAAAGGAGTTGTTTCTGAACAGCCTTAAGACCAAGTACCAGGACTCTGGCTCTGGACATTAAAGTCTGAATCTGTGATGCAGTTTCTGCTTTCTCTTGAGGGCGTTCATTATAGCCGACTGAGGGGGATAGATTGTGGTCCGCGGTTACGCATGACTGTACGTGCGGTAGTCACATGCCTATGGATTCCACTACTTTAAAGAAGGTCTTGTGAATTTTCTAAGATTCTGAGTTGCATCAAATAGAATACTGTTGGGTCAACTCTGTGCTGTGATTGAAAGAAAAACTGTTTCACAAGAAGTTGTCATCTTGAGAGGCTGGTACGTGTCCCTGCTTCAAGACATCTCAGAAAATTCTCTGAGGATAATTTCTGAGACATTGCAAACGACAGACAGGAGAAACTTTTCTCTTACTTCCTACTTGATACGTATCAGCTTGACTCCCGTTTTATTTGAGTCTTACTGTTTTATGGAGCCCTTTTACGTAATTGTTCTCTAGCTGAGAAAAGAATAAGACATGGTTGCCTCGATTTCAGTATTTTTGTAAATCGTATGTCTCTAGAAATATGTCACACTCAAAAGAGTGTGACAGAGCCTTATCTTTCTTCTAGACCAGCAGTGGAAACAGGTAGCCTGCTGCTTCAGGCATGTCCCTTTGGGTATCTGTCCCTAAGGCAACAAGGAATCTCATGGGAGGAAGTGTTTGCCCCGAGTCTTGAAGTGACCACTGTTTTCCTGATATTACGCCAAAAACGAGGGCATATGTTCATCATTCTCTTCGTAAGCTTAAAGCTATATTTTGCCAGTCTGTCTCCAGAAAGGAACCAGAGCAGAAAGCACTGAGCCACTTTGTGAAAGGATACCTATCAAGCATACATTATCTGGTTTTAGGTGCTCTTGTGTAAATGTTGCTGCATTTACCAACCACCCCTAATTGGTAACTTTAGTGTAATGGAGGGTTGTTGAGAGTGACCTCAAGCACCTACCTAGCTGGAGTATCAGGCACAGAGCTCACAGAATGCTAATTTCAGCAAAGGATACAAAATAGCACTGAATAGGCTGAGTCAGCATCTTAGGCTCCTGTAGCTGCACCACTGTGGGAGACACTGATGGGCAGCAGTAGTCAGCCGTCCTGGGTAGAGATTCTGCCAGTAAAGTGTCGCACCAGATGGGTCCTTGTCCCCCACCCTTAGCTGGAACCCTAGCCTAAATACCTTACTGATTCCAGAATACATTCAGCAAGCCCTGTTTTGGATCCTGGGCATGATTTGCTAGACCTGCAGTGCGGGATTCCTGTGCAGGGCACACGTTCTGTGCCCGCAGCCAGCGTTTCTTGGGCGTATTCACACTGCACTTAATATGCTAGCGAGTCATAGGAGAGCCTGGGTCCGGGGAGGGACTGAGTGCTGGGCTGGCCCAGATCTGACACAGTAGCGTTTGAGGGGGGCGGGGCTATCCTTTTTTTTTTTTTTTTTTTTTTTTAATGCTATTCAAAAAATTACTTGGTCCTTTGTCTTCATTTTATAGACTAGAGCCCCCAAGTAGGTAGGCAGTTTTCCTCCAGCCAGTGTTGGAGACAGGACTAGAACTGTTTATTTTTGCTTAAGTTCTTAATTTACTTTTGTTGTTTCCTCACTGCTAAAATTAAGTCTGTTTCCTTTGGCGCGCGCACACACACACACACACACACACACACACACACACACACACACACACACACACACACACACACACACACACACGCTTTGCAAGTCCATTCTTCCTTCGCCTCCAACACATGCATTTTGCAGGTTAAACCCAGCAGAGTTCCTCATTCAGAGTTGAAAGTGCCTAGGGAAGTAATGATAGACCCTTTCCCCACTCTGTAGTGTGTGTGTGGTTTACTTTTTGTTAAAATGCCAGTATTTTGTAGGAGATTGAACTCATGCCTTGAAATTACTTTCCGTTGTTCATTTTAAAATGTTCTAAGAGTTATTCATTAAATATCTATTACATTCTTGAAGCACAGCTCGGGGGGACGTAAAGTGTTTGGAGACATCATGGTGTTTGTCCTTCCAGCTTTTAGTCTTCGGGTGAGAGAGGCAAGACAAACACATGAGCTAGGAAAGAAGGAAAGCCTTCCAGCTCCTGGTGACAGGTGTGAACGCGTCCCCCGCCCTCCCCCGACAGAGTGGAGCTGCCACAGTAACTCTGAAGGAGTCTCCGGGGTCACACTTGCGTCAGCTGGTGGTGACTACTTGCGGAGCATCTGGAAGTGACCAGATGCAGCCCCATCCTCCAGGAGCTCGTGGTCCTCTTAGAGACGGTGAACGAGCTGTACCCCTGCTTCCAGGATGCTGTGAGTCCCGGGGCTTATCTCATAGTGCTTTAACATGCTGAAGCTCTTTGGTGGCCCCCAGAGCGGGAAGCAAAGGCACCTCCCACGGCCCTGAGACTCCACAGCGGGAGGGAAGCGTCAGATGTGGCCGTGCAGCCAGGAGCAGACTGCAGGATGGGCCTCTCTCCTCTTCGGGCTGTAGCAGGGCCTCCCCTCCATGTGACCCACTCCTGCCCAGTAGCATGAAGTAGCTGCGGCCCTGTCCAGCCCAAGGGAAGCCGTGCACAGTGAGAGGAGGATCCAACATGTGTGACCCAAATAAGCGCTGCTTCTGGTTCACGTGGGGAGCTGGATAGTCCCCATGACCTGTCCTAGCCACGGATTCTGCAGTTGTAAAATGGGAACAATAGCGCCTTCTCTGGATTGGGTGGGATTCAGTGTGCTAGCATTCTGTGCGGCTTCTAAAGCAATGCCTGGTACATAAATGCTCCACAGACATTAGCTTGCCTCCCCCCTGTGCAGGAACAGCTTCAAATAGGGGAAATGTCCCTTCTGCCACCCCCATAGCTTAATAGATAATATGCAGGTCAGTATTCTTCAGGGAAGACCTCATTTCTTTATATGTTTTATCCATTTTTAGCTCTGATCTTATTGGGACATGCCATTTTGGCTATGAAAAGATTAATATGACTCCCCTTAGATTAGTTCTCAATGCTATTTGATAGGATTCACTGACATTAGTGCATGATTTTCCTGTTAATTGCTGCCTTAACTAATGGAAATATTTGTAAAAGTTAAATCATGAATTCATAACTGGCTTATTCTTAATTACAGTCAACTACTAATTTGGCAACTGTGTATGTAAATTTGCTCAGATTTCAGGGAGCACATCTCATACATGGAAAGAAGATTGATTCAACAGCTGTCATTTCTCCAGCTTTGCATTAATTTACCATTTGCCAGCTTGGGTTAAATTCTCATGCTGGCAAGAGCTAAATCTCATTCTGTGTTTGTATAGTCTTTTCTGTATTTTTTAATGCTAATAACCCCATTCTATCGAGATAGTATTTGGGATGTTGTTTATTTGAGAGAACCAGTGGTTCATTTTTTTCCCACGTGTAAACTGACTTCCATCAGTAAATGTTAAGTAGCATTTTGGCCTCCATAGAAATAAGGCGGAGTTACTGCCTTGAATGAATCTCTAGTTGGGGGAGAGAGAATTTAGGTTCCTGAAATAATTAGAAAACCATTGGGAGGCCAAGAATCATCCGAAAGTAGATGGCAAAGTAAAGCAAGGCATGGAAGCAGTAGAGGGAATGTACACCTGGAGTGTTTTACATTTAACAAAACACGTACTGCATTTCATTCTCACATCAGCCCTATGAAGTGAACATGGAGTTGATCCTTCATGCCACAGGTGAGAAGCCGAGGCTCAGGGGACATGGAACGACTCAGAGATATTAAATGACTTACATAGGGTCCTATGACTTCTAACTGATGAACACTGGTACTTAGGTCTTCCAGCTTCAGATGGAAAGCTCTTATCTGTCCTGTTCCCTCCCTCTCACTGGAATTAAACTAAGAGAAATAATCTGATGACTGGGGAGGCCCCATGGGAAAGAAGGGAATCTCTAGGGCTGATTTGAGTAAAGGGAGAAGAAAAGGGAAGACTTACCTCAAGCCCAGGTACACGCTGGTGACAAGTCTGGCGTCTGTAGAGTATGAAGAAGGATCAGTCTCTTGAAAATGCAGCATCTTCCAAACTTAAACTGCAACCCACAGTAGGAAATGCGTTTGTCATTTCAGTCTGCTGCACGTGTCTGTACTGATAAGTGCTGAAACAAGAGTGTCACGAACCAGCACTTAAATATATGCAGTATACTCTTGAGTTTCTAGTTTATTCTGTTGCAGTTTTTTTTTTTTAATGCTAGGCAGCCACGGCGTAGCGAGAGGTTGTGACCATACTCTGAAAACACTGGACAGGAAGATTCCTGTTGTCCCTGATAGTAATGGGTGATGCTGAACAGATAATAAGGAGCCAGGCTACAGTGGGGAGGGGTTTAAAGTGCCGGGACTGGCCACGTGGACGGGATGGAGCAAAAAGTTCATATACCAGCAAATACTCAGCATTTTGGAAGGTGCTTTTCCACTTGTCACTTAAGCAGACTTTGATAGCGATGATGTATAGGAGAAAAGAAGACTAAATGTTCAAAGTTGGGATACTGTAATCAGAGTTTAAAGCACTCCTTTAGCTATTGCATTTGCATTAGAAAGGTATTATGAGAGTGCTGTTAATGTTTTTTGATCCTTTTTCTGTTTTTAAAGGAAAATGATGCTACTGCTGTACGAAGAAGGCCTCCGGGTTGTCATACACACCTCCAACCTCATTCACGCCGACTGGCACCAGAAGACACAAGGGTTTGTAGGGTTCCGGCCATTTCTTGGTAGTCACTGTGTGCGCTGAGAAAGGTCAAAAGCGAGAACATTCGATTTATTCTTTTTCTCCTGTTTTTTAATTGTGAAAAAACCCAGAATTATGGCATAGAAAAGAGACACATGTAAAAAAAAGTGAGAGTGTTCTTTTACTACCTCCCGCCAGTTCCTCTGTTGAGGTAGCCGGTGTTAACCGTTTAGCACATAATCATCCATAACTGCCTTTATTATACCTGTAAACATACATATTTATACACCGTAGTTTTTTTCTAGTTTTTACAAAATAGCATCATACATACACTCTACAGCCAAGTAGATCCAAGGATCTGAGGCAGGAAAGAGGATGAAAAATGAAAGGTCTGAACCTATTATTTTTCCATTAAGACCCTCCTGATAACTTTCTTGGTCCTCACTTATTCCTGCACCCACTTTTGCTTGCCACTTCCCAGCAGGTGTCAAAAGAAAGCTTGGGGGTTGATTGTACACTAAAAATGTCCCCTCACTCCCAGTCAGTTTAGTTTCCCATAAAACAAATCTAAACGGCTGTCTTTTTAGAGCCTGTAACATGGTTGTGAATCTCCAAAAGAATTGAACGTGAAGGTTTTTCATGGCTTTTTTTTTTTTTTTTTAATTACTAACCCTTGGTCCTTGGTGCATATATGCCAGATCTAGGTTTTGATCTCTTACGAGAAGTTTAGGTTTATTTTTAGGGATTTTAGGGACTTGTTCAAATCGTTTCACCCTTTGTACTCCTTCCCGATAAGGCTTCATTATGACCAGCCTTAATTTCGCTTTCTTTCACTTAAGCTATTCTGCACGTCTCTGCCTTCCTGTGTTAGAAGGAACTCAGCCTTTCAAGGTTCGAGTATCTTCCCCTGCATCCTCCTCCTCGTTCCCTTGCTCATACCATTGCCCAGCCTGGGCTGGAACCCTAATCCGGGGCTCTGACTGAGCCCAAGTTAGACCTTCAGTTGAGCTGAGACAGAGAGCCTCCCAGCCCCCATCCTCTGGGCCTGCTGGACCTGAGTGGGCCGTGCAGCACCAGAGCTGCCTCTTCCCTCACACAGCCTTTCCCTGAGCCAGGTGTGTGTCGTCCTCTCTTCACTCCCCTTCCCCACCATAGCAGGTAGCTTGATCCCCTGTCCCCACTGCCTGATGGTTTTCCTATAAACATGTTCTAGTTTCCAAGTGTCCCACTTAAGGTACGCTTCTCAGAATGCAGCGTTGTTGCGATGGGTTCAGGGTCTCGGGGATGGACTGTCTCTAAGAGCCTCAGCCGCAGTGCTCTTGGTCCACCGAGCTTCCGGTTAACAAGGTCTTTGCTGCCCCACGAGCTTCTAAGCTGCTAGCTTGGATTCTGGGACTCGTGACTCATGTAGCCCCATCTAAAAAGGAAGTGAGATTAACATAGCTTGTTCTTGGGGGAACAATAATTAACGTAGCTAAAGGGATTTATCAGTTGGCTCTCCTGTGGCTCAAAGAATCCCACCCACAGCCTCTAGCCCTCTGGAGCTTGAGCTTATAGGCAGCCAGGCCTGTTTCCTTAGGCGTCTCTGGGTTGGCTACTATGGGGAAGGGATTAAGGGTAAATGGCTCGGGTGTTCATTTTTCTCCTTTATTTAAAAAAAACTTTTAATTTAAATGTTTTAAAAAATGTATTGACTAGGTAACTTCACGTGGTTCAAAACTCAAAGTACCAAGGGTATGAAATCTACCTCTAACTTCCCTCTGCCGGCCACCCCAGAATAGGAGGTGCTGTTATCTCACGGTTAGTCTAGATTCTACTCTGTCTGGTACTTTCATGTCGTGGGTTGTAACTTTCTTAAAAATATTGGCTTGGCCAAAAAGTTCGTTCGGGTTTTTCCGTAAGACCTTTTGGAAAAACCCAAACGAACTTTTTGGCCAACCCAATATTTAAAAGTAGTTTTTTTGTGTAATCCTATTTCCTAGTCAGCCTGTCATGGCTCTGCTGATTCTTTCCTCCTCCACATGTGTTCCAGCCATCCTTTTCACCTGCTTCTTGGTCCGCCTGTTAATTTCTCAATTTTAAAATTACTTGGCCCCGGATGATTTCTCTTCTTCTTTTATGAAATGTTAAAAACGCCTCACATCTTGGTATCCTGGTTTAGAAAGTCGTCGTCTGTCATGTTCCTCATCCAGAACTACTCTCGTGAGTGGACCTCTAATCCAGGAGGAGCCCCACTCACCCTGCGGGCTCCGAGTTGCTACTGGGAGGAGAGACCTTAGCCAGCCAGCCCGACATGGTCGTGTTACACGCACAGGGTCAGAGGGAGGCCCAGAGGGGTCACCGAGCTTGCCCAGAATGACACAGCCAGGTAGAAGCAGATCCAGGTCCAGAGCCTGGACTCCCGTCCTGGTCGCAAGTATAACCCCTCATGCGAGGGGTCACCTCGAGGTGGGAAGGGAAGGTGTGACTTGCCACCCTGCTAGAAACGTGTACAGAGTTCACAAGACGCACAGCCGGGATCCTCGTGGTTCTGGATCCTTCCTGCCCTGACGGCCTGCCTCTTACTAGTCTCCTTGGAGGGCTGCTGGGTGAAAGAGGAATTGGGCAGTTTCTCTTTTGGCTTGTTGGGTAGAAGTGTGGTGGAAATAAGCCAAGAAGGGGAAAAAGGCAGACACAGCTCGTACTTGCTGAGGCTGCTTTAAGTTAGACCCTGTTCATTACCTCGTGGGCGCCTTGGTGAGGCAGGACTGTTAACCTGATTTTGCTGTTGAAGAAACAGCACAAGAAGTTTGAAGCCATACTTATTTGTAATCTACAAGGGACCAGTTCACAGAAGGACTGGGTTTAGCTGTGGTTGTTTGCCATTTGTGGGTATGATATAGAAGTTTTGGCAAAGTACACTGACAAAGAATTGATGAAAGATGTCTTTAAAGTTTTTTTACTGAATTATTTTAAAGTCTGAGGTTAGTGTTAATATAACATGACTAAATGTGGTCTATACTCATTCCAGACACCAGATGTGGGATTATATGTATCCCATATGTTATATATGAAAGTGAGTTTGTTTATTGAAAACATATTTGCACATACATTTTTTCTTAGATAACTTTTATTTTCCACTTGGTTAAAGAGCTACATTGACGTAGGCATGGGCAGAACCTTGCTGGGGTTACTGCTGGTGGTGTGGAGTTGCTATAGCAATTAGGAGTAGAGCACTTAACTGTTGTCATCAAGTCTTTAAAAATGATGTAGAGGTGCGAGGGGGAGGGAATAAGGAAGGTGCGTGAATGAAGGAGGGAGCATGGAGAGACTGAGTTGGGAGAGGCGGGCAGAGGCCAGGTCTTACTGGGTCTTAAATTCACAGTGAGGTTTTCAAAAATAATTCTGAATATGATGGGAACCATTGGAGTGGTGCCGTCAGATTTGTTTCATGTTTTATAAGGGTGACCTTACCTACCATGTGGAGAGAGGTAGTGAGAATTCACCTCCTCCTTAGGGTGAGTGCCTAATCAATACAGAGGTACCACTGTGATCAGCTGTGCTTCTGACTGTTAAAGGTTATATATTTTTTTCCATTCCAGAATATGGTTGAGCCCCTTGTACCCACGAATAGTCCATGGGACCCACAGATCTGGAGAATCAACCACACACTTTAAAGCTGACCTCATCAGCTACTTGATGGCTTGTAACGCCGCTCCCCTCAAGGAGTGGATAGATACCATCCAGGAGCACGACCTCTCAGAAACAAAGTACGTGGTCTCTTAGCAACTTGGGGTGCTTACCTTGAACACCATGTGAGGTCTGGAACACAGGGGCCCGGCAGGAGATGGCTGTCCTTCGGGACGTGATGAGAGCAGGGCCTGTCACTGTCTGCACCTCCTGGTCCTCAGGCACTGAAGTGGAGGCCGGGAGATCTTGCCCCTCACCTGAGTGCCACCACCCCACCCCTCCCATCCCAGCCGGAGAGCTTTCTCTTAAAATTGCTGAGCTCTTTGCCTGGTACCTTATACCCCGTGGGTGTCCCACCATTACTTGATGTGCTCAAAAATGATTTTAAGTGTCAGTTACTCCTCTGAAGAGGCATTTCAAGAAAGTGGGTTGGCTCTTAGAATATTTCTTGCTTAATGTTAGTTTTCCTGCATATTTTGTGATTTGGGGAGTCCACAAATCACTATGTTCTGTAACTTGTGCTTTATATCTTTTTAGTGTTTACCTTATTGGCTCAACCCCGGGACGCTTTCAAGGAAGGAAATCAAAAAGATAACTGGGGACATTTTAGGCTTAGGAAGGTAACAGAATTTTTACTATTTTACCATTTTTTAAAAATTTAATGTATGTTCTGTCCTTTTTCATTTATAATTGGTATATTTTGAAGGCAGCTTCATAGTATCTCTAGCACAATTCTGGGCAAATAGTAGGCACTTGATAATTGATTGTCTAATTATAGTTTCCAGTAATTACTTGTATTTTAACATTTTGCCTCATTTATAGGTGTAGAGTTAACGATTCTAAATGGCAAAAGTACGTGGAGGATTTTTAGTTTTTTTATTTCTTGTAATAAAGATAGTTAGAGATTTTTTATTCATATAAGTATTATAGCTTTTGATCAGCACATCAAGGATTTTTAACACAAATTCAACACAGAACAGAAAATAGTGTTGAGTGAAGACTACAGCTGAGCTATGATGTGTTTTGTTTGCTAAACCATTGCCCTGAGAACTGTAATTATGACAATGACATTTGCTGCTGGTATGAAAATAAGCCAAGAAAGGTCTTTAACAAAATTAAACAACCAGCAAGTTAAGGTTTAAAGTTTTCCCCACCTCTCTCTAGGAGTCAGTTTATCGACCTTAGTAAATTCCTTAAAGGGGCTTTCTTAAAAGCCCCTCTTTTTCCATAAATTATTTATGTTGTGTGAGAATTCCGCCCGGCCAATGACAACTTTTCACTTTAATTTCCTTTTGTAAGTGAGACCACAGCTGAAAGCGGGCAAGGTCTCGAAGCCACCATCTTTCTGTCTTGACCTGGGGAGGAGAGGGTCCCACATACTGGCTAAGTGCACAGCTTTGTGGGCGGATGCCCACACCCGGGGCCAAATCCTGACCTGGTTGCAAGCCGTGTGACCTTGACTTGCTCCTTAACCCCTCTTGACATCCATAAAATGGGCATAACAACAGTACTTCCCTCACAGAATTGCCTAAGGATTAAATGAGGAAATGAATGCAAGGCACGTGCTGAGTGTTGGGTAAGCACTAGTGTGTATTAGCCTGTGGGCCGGTGGTTCAGAACGGCCCGGTGATGGCCCATATCGTGCAGCATCCCAGTCTTACTGGAAGCGGAGTAGCATCTTAGAGTTTGCGGCCACTTTCCACTGTCGGGAACCCGTGTTGCATCATAGCTGCATTCCAAGGAAGATGGGTGATCAGACGTCTGTTCCACTGAGGTGTAAAGAGAAGCCCAGGGCCTTGGCTAGGGCCATGTACCTGATCAAGGACTGAGCCCAGAATAGCCCAAAATAGAAGCCGAGTCCTGTTGTTGGCTCAGTCCTGTTTCCTATGCCATGCTGCACCCAGGGTGGAAGTTGAGAACTATTTGGGCTCTTTGGGGAAGTGCGTTTATAAATATTAATGCCTACTCTGTGATAAGGAAAATAGTACGTATAAACTAAACAATACATCCATCAGAATATGAGCTCCCCTGGGGCAGGAACTGAGGCTTTTTTTTGTTGTTGCCATCTCCAGCCTCTAGGAAGACCTTCGGTACGAGTTTAAATGGATAAAATTTCCCAGTATTTTCTGAATTGTTTCTGCAGCTTTGCATAAATATCAGACAAAGCAGGAAATGCAGGTCAGTCTTCTGCAGTGCTTATGGTAGTATGTATCTAAATGTAAATATATTCCCTTTTATTTACAGAGCGTCACAGCTGCCTAGATCCCAAGAGTTAAACCTCTTTCAAATGATACGCGTCAAAATATACAATAGCTTGACCTCCTAGTATTGTTTAGGTATGTTAAACCATTGCAACTTCAAGGCAGAAATCTAATTTCGTGTGGCAGGTTGGTGCTTTATCTGACATCGCTACTAAAATGGGTCTTCTTTTTATTTTTTTTAATCTCTTTTTGCTTTTAGTACAAATCAAAGAATTTTGGAAGAAGAATACTTGTGTCCACTTACTCCATTAAAATAAAATATCTTCAGTATTTAAAAATATTTCCCAAAGAAGGAAAAAAAAACTACCCATGGGTATGAACTTGGTCGCTAATATTTTCAGCCTTTCCTTGTGAACGAGGCATTCCAAGGGCGGAAAACCGTGTTCTGAGTTGTCACAGCATTTCTGTTCACGTGTTTGGAGTGACGGTACATTCGTTTTTATTCTCTCACAGCTTCTGAAAGAGCATGCCTCATCCATACCTAAAGCAGAGTCCTGGCCTATAGTAGGTCAGTTCTCAAGCGTTGGCTCCATGGGGGCCGATGAATCAAAATGGTTGTGTTCTGAGTTTAAAGAGAGCTTGGTGACACCTGGCAAGGAAAGCAGGACCCCAGGAAGTACTGTTCCTCTTCATCTGGTGAGTGCTTCTCCTCCTTGAGGTCACCGTTCTTATCCTCTGGTCCAGGAGAAGAATCAAGTAAGTCCTCTTTGTCATAGAGAGATGTTTCATTCCGTGGTTTGGGGACGGAAACAGCAGTACATTAGCATAGTCATTTGTAATCAAGTGGCCCTAATATCATTTGGTGCTGGGAGAGTGCTGGTTTGTTCAGAGCTCCATCTCAGCCACAGACTAGGCGGCGAATTCTCCATTCCTTCCTTCAGGTCGTCAAGCCAAGGGAAAAAATACTTGATAAATCATTGCCAGCAGAATTACAAGCATTATTTTTTTTTTAAATTTATTTATCTATTTATTTATTTTTGGCTGTGTTGGGTCTTCGTTTCTGTGCGAGGGCTTTCTCTAGTTGCGGCGAGCGGGGGCCACTCTTCATCACGGTGCGCGGGCCTCTCACTATCACGGCCTCTCTTGTTGCGGAGCACAGGCTCCAGACGCGCAGGCTCAGTAATTGTGGCTCACGGGCTTAGTTGCTCCGCGGCATGTGGGATCTTCCCAGACCAGGGCTCGAACCCGTGTCCCCCTGCATTAGCAGGCAGATTCTCAACCACTGCGCCACCAGGGAAGCCCGGTCGAAGGTTTTAAAAAAAAAAAAATTGGGGGTAGGAACATTGGGCATGACTGTAGCTTCAAGAACAAGTTGGTAGAATAAGGGGAATCGCTAAAAATTGCTTTTCCCCTTCAGCTTTAATTCTAGAGGCAATACAGCCATTTTAATAAATGGGAAATTGAGGCACCTTAAGGTAAAAATTTAAACATCACAAAGTAGGTTCTCCAACAAATATGGGGCATGGAAACTAGTTATTAATAGGGTGGCAACTATGGCATTTTTTTCCAGATTTTTATACCTAGGAAGGGTTTGTTCCCTAAAGTAGTAAGACTATAAAAGAATATCTGACTACCTGAACTGAAATTTTATTTTTTTGCTTTTTAAAAAAAATGATTTTTCTCTATTGGAATACTGACATCTGTGCAATTTTAACTCTGGTATACCGTGAACTGAACTTTATTCTTTACAAGGAAAAGACAAAAGTTTGAAATGTATGTTTGAACCAAATTAAATTGCCATTTTTGTATGTTAAATTCATGTGGTTGACCCTAAGACAACTTCTTAGGGCCCAGTGTTTCTGGTTAAGAGAAATGTTTTCCACCCTGTATCAGATTCCATCATGACCCTATTCTTTCACATTTACTCCTAATGTACCCTGTATGCCCATTATTGAAATTCAACAGCACTAAAGCCTAGTTTTACAACAGGTCAAATTTCATTTCTTAGTTTTCCCATTCTATAAAATATACCATTCCTTGATTTTTGAAAAATGCTGAAGCCAGTATTTACTGGAAAACAATTCACTCTGTATTCAGGTTATGCAATGTTTTTGGAAATGTTTACCTATAGCGTGTAGGTTAGCTAAAATCTTTCATCATCCAAGACTTCTCTCTAACCCCATGTAAAATGACTACGACTGTTCCCTCACCCAGAAGCCGCATTCTTGAGTATAGAGCTATTTGGTAAAGCACTTGACAGCTGGTAGGGGCTCTCCCAGGGGTAAGTGCTAATTTCTATGCAGAATCTGTAGATTACACCCAGCATCTATCAAGTTAAGGATTAGATCACCTAAAATCTGAACTGTTAGCCACTCACCAGCCTGGCCAGCCTGACACCGTGCCAGCAAGAATACAAAAGATCTAGGAGCCCTTCAGAGATACCTGGTCCCTTGTACACAGGTGCAATCTGTTTGGCTTCTGAGGCAATTTCCACTAGTCCATTTTAAATGGGTTTGGCAGATGAGATAACAGGTACTTCATGTGAAAGAAATGTTATGAATACCAGTTTATGGTTTAGGATCTCTAACATGCAGAAAGAACCAGGAAAGTGAAGTAGTATAGAAATTAAGAGAAATCCAGAGTCAAATGAAAAGAGGTTAATGTTCTTCAATTGTTATATCTTCAATTGTTATATCTTCGTCTAGGATTGATCCCTCGGTCATTATGCAGTGAAGAGTCTTTATTTTAAAGTATATTTTGTCTGATATGAGAATTGCTACTCCAGCTTTCTTCTGATTTCCATTTGCATGGCATATCTTTTTCCATCCCCTCCATGCTGGATGACGTCTAAGCCCAAAGGTCCAAGGAGGAAGTGAGTCTATCTCTTCCCAGGCTTGGTGCCAGGTAGAACTCACCTTTGCACGCTAATGCAAGGGTGAGGCCTGCGTGGGTGAGTCTTCCGCGGGAGCATTATTTTCCCTCTCAAAATCCCTTCTTGGATATGTGAGAAATCCATAGTCCTCCTTTTATAAAACTCGACTGCAATTCTTGTGAACTTTATTTTGTATGAGATTGTCCTTCCCCTGCCTGCCATGATTTACAAATTCATAGCACAAAACATTTTACCTTGGCTGACAAATGGCACAGAGCCCTAATCTCATATCTGTAATAACCAAGGAGGCAGTATGGGTTGCTGGTTAACAGCATGATCTCTGACCAGTGCCTGGGTTGGAATCCTTAGTTGTGACCTTTGGCAAGTGAATTACCCTTGATGTGCCTTAGTTTGGACGCACATAGGCACTCACAATATAGGTGCTATTATTACACTTACTTCTTTCTGTTCCTTACCCCTAGTGGAATAAGTCTCATGAAAAGTGTAGATTTGCCTGTCTTCTTCCCCTGGGTCAGGAGCTCAGTAAATATTTTTTTTTAAAGATTTTTTTTGATGTGGACCATTTTTAAAGTCTTTAATGAATTTATTACACTATTTCTTCTGTTTTATGTTTTGGTTTTCTGACCGTGAGGCATGTGGGATCTTATCTCCCCGACCAGGGATCGAACCCACACTCCCTGCATTGGAAGGCGAAGTCCTAACCACTGGACCGCCAGGGAAGTCCCAGTAAATGTGTTTTGAATGAAAGAATGAATACGGAGAAAAAAGGGGAAAGTGAGAATCTCAGTGTGAAGCTGGGGGGAAAAGGAGGGGCAGGAAATGAAAGAAGGGGCAGAATCAGGGGTGGAAGAGGCCTCTGCTTGGAATATGCTTGAATGTCCTGGGAAATGAGGCTTTGTCCCTCGTGCAATACAAGGACATGAGGGACCAGACCTAGGACCTGTCTGTCCCCCACCCCCACCCCTGCTTAGCTTTAGGACAACAGCCCCAAACAGCTCAGCAAAAACTGCTCCAGTTTCCCCTGGGATACTGGGTGACACTGTCCATGGGACACAGAGGGGAGAGGTTTTCACAGCAAGGTTGCAGGAGCCCCTCTTCCACGTCACATGGTATCCAATCTACTTTCCTGGCAGAATTCAGGGCATGAGGGACATCCCCCTCCTGGAGAAACAGGCCTATTGGTTTCTCTGAATTTCCTGTCACTAGAAGACAGCTAGAAAGACAACCTATGGAACAGTAGATATTGGTACCATCAGACCACATGTGACATTAAAAACACCACAGGGCTTCCCTGGTGGCACAGTGGTTGAGAATCTGCCTGCCAATGCAGGGGACACGGGTTCGAGCCCTGGTCTGGGAAGATCCCACATGCCGCGGAGCAACTGGGCCCGGGAGCCACAACTACTGAGCCTGAGAGTCTGGAGCCTCTGCTCCGCAACAAGAGAGGCCGTGATAGTGAGAGGCCCGCGCACCGCGATGAAGAGTGGCCCCCACTCGCCGCAACTGGAGAAAGCCCTCACACAGAAACGAAGACCCAACACAGCCAAAAATAAAAATAATAAATAATTAAAAAAAAAAAAAACACCACAAACAAGGGTAAGAGACATGTAATCTACTGAGGGGAAAAAAAAAAAAAAAACCCAATACCCTTTGCATCATTAGAATCCCCAACGTAAAGAGAGTTCTTATGAAACAATTTTTCAAAAGAACTGTCTTTAAAAAGGAACTCAGACTAGAAGAGGTAGTTCCTAAAAAGACAATTATACATGGCCGATAAATATTTGAAAACGTGTTCAATCTTGCGAATACTAAAAATCATTTTTAAGAGATAACTTTGTGTGTGTGTGTGTGTGTGTGTGTGTGTGTGTGTGTATGTGTTCAATGCATCTATTAGTCAGGGTTTGGCTGCAGATAACAGAAGTCACTCTAGGTAACTTAAGCAGAACAGGTTTTTTGGGTTGTTTTGGTCGTGCAGCGGTCTCCATGGGTCACCGACCATGGGACTGGCCTCTGTCTCGGCGGCCTGAGGAGTCTGAGGGCCCTTGGGGTTCTGGGAGCCTGGGTCCCTCAGTGATGACAGCTGAGCAGCGTTTGGGGACCTGGCCCTGCGGGCGCCAGCAGCTGAGATCTGCCTCCTTAGCGGGGCCTGGGCACTGGCGGGAGGACCCAGACCGGCTGCTGGACTAAGGCTCCCGGGCAGGGTAACCTGTCTGCACAGGGAACCCCTCCTCTTAGGCAGTGCCTGGACCTCGAAGGGTGAAAGTTGTGCCCTGGGACCTTGCCCTTCCTTGTCAGAACAGAGAATAACATTTGTTTGGTGGAGGCTAACAGGAACATGGTGACCCGACCGTGACCTGACCTCAAGAACAAGGGATGTGACACCAGGAAGTCTGCAGCCACTCACCACGCCCCTCCCTCACCTTTCCTATAAAAGGGCTTTGCTGAAAGCTTGGGGAGTTCTGGGTTTTTAAGGCATGAGCCACCCGTCTCCTTGAAGGGCCCTGCAACATACCTTTCTCTGCTCCGAACTGACGTTTTGGTATTGTTTGGCCTCACTGTTTGTCAGGCACACAGACTAGCCTTCCGTAACATGACCTCTTCCTTGGGTTTGATAATTTGCCAAAAGGCTCACAGATCTCACGAAAGCACTTTACTCACCATTACTGATTTATTACAAAGGATATTAAAGGATACAAATGAACAGCCAGATGGAAAAGTACCTATGAGGAAGTCCGGAGCACAGGAAGTGCAGTCCCCATAGGCTTCAGGCACCAGTTGGGCACAGACTATGCCACCCAGGCTCTTGGGGACACACTGGCAAGTTCCTCCAAGAAATGAGTTAAGCTGTGTCCCATGCTGGCTCCGGGGTGGTGGGGAGGCTCACTCGACCTAAGCTTGGTGAATTCCCCCATTGTCCTTTAGGACTTCCCAAAGTCACCGGACATAGAGACAGTGCGTGGGAAAGGTTTCCCAGATGGTCTGGTGATCCCCACATCGAAGAAAAGATTAACTGCCGTGAAGCTGATTTCTCTGCATGTAACAAAGGACCCAGTTTAGCTTGATTATTGGAGGCAGCCCGACCTTCCCCAACCATCAGTGAGCAACAGGCGAGGCATGAAAACCTGCGGAAAACACCACCTCCAATACAGGCTGGTTGAGTTGTAAATTAAATGCTAAAACGTTTTCGAGGCTCCAGGCACACAGTCAGTACGTAAACAGCCACTGCGCTAAAACCAAAGCAAGAATACAAGAACTTATGTTCCCATACAGGAGCTAGAACAGAGCCCCTTCAGAGGAGGTACGGCGGGCTCCACCTGTTGATCCCGCTCCCTAAGCCCGAGAGGAGGACCTACCTGCGCAGCCCATTGCACCCACCGTCCGCGCTCTCGGTACCTGGACTGCGAAAGCCGCCCCGCGCAGCGAATTAAGGGCGGGGTCTAGAATGGGGGCGGGACTTCCTTCCCAACGGAAAGGCGTGCGTGAGCGCAAGCCCCTCCCCGGAACTGCGGTGGACGCGGCTGAGGAGGGCTGGTGCAGCAGTGTCTGAGGTGGTTGGTCGGCGTCCCTCTACGGTGAGTACCGAGGCCGGAGCCGTAGCGGGGCCGGGGCCGGAGCCGGCACCCGAGAGGAGCTGGAGGCGGCCTCCCAGCGCGGGGCTCTCCAGGCCGTTGTGTTCTCGGGACCAGAGAGGGCGGCCGCCGGCCTCGTCAAGCGGCCTGGTCGACCCTGCGCCGGGGGCCCCTCGGTTTCTCTGCTTCGTGAGCCGGTTCGTGCCTGACGCGAGGCGCCAGCGCCGGGCTCCTGGCCGGGCGCCAGGAGGAGCGACCCCCCCCACCCCCACCCCCGCTTGCTCTCTGTGTCGCAGTCCGCGTCCTCGCCCCCATGTGCCTCCTCCCTTCCCCCCCATCGTTGATCCGGGTTGCTTGTGATCACGGCGTAGCCCGTGCTGGGGGTGAGCCTTCGTTGCGCTCTGGGTTGCTTTGCCGGTGGGGCGCCATGCTGAGCGGTTCTGGACGTGCGTCACCTTTTTGTCTTCGCGTGACGGTCCAAGGATAAACAGACCCTCATCATCCCCATTTTCCAGACGAGGAACTGAGCCTCACAGTGATTAATACGTGCACCCCAGACCCAGAGCTGGCCAGTGACGCGTCCAGATTTGAACCAAGGTTTCCCTTTGTCTTTCCACAGGATCTATTTTTCTCGGCCTTTCTGAAAGGGGAGAACGTGGCTCGAGTTCCAGTCTGATGACTTGTTCATAGGTCACTTGTTTTTAAATCACTTAAAAGGTAATGAAAAAGCTGGTTGGGTTTTAAGCCATTTGGCAAAGGCCAGAGTGGTGGCAAAGGCATCTGCCCTCTTGGGGCAAGGCTTGAGAAGGAAGAAGGCTCTGTGCACTCTTAATAAAGCTGTCCCCCTCACCCACCCTCCAGCGACCCCCTCAGGTTCTTATTCAGCCTTCAAAATGGCTTGGGAGTGGCAGGCTTCACCCACCACGCTTTACAGAATGTTATTTATTGCAGAGAACATTTTGTGACCTAGCTAGTAAACCCCTCCCCCCTTTTAAAAATATGAGAACGCCGAGGTTCAGAGAGGATTAAGCAGGAGCTGCCAAGGGCACACGAGCGGTTGGCATTGGATCTGGAATCCAAACCAGATCTCGCTCATATTTCTTTGCCACACCTCCTGTGTCCCCTCTGTTGCAGGCCAAGCTGCCCACTCTGCGGGTACATTTCTTTCCTTCTTTGATCTTCTCTAGCTGGCAGCATCAGCGTTAGAGCCATCTTTGTGTCTTCACTTCTTTGCAGGGCGTGATACTCTGTAGGCTGCTTAGAAACTATCTGTTGCCTCAGAACCCTGTGCTTCTCAGTTGCCAATCTAATGGAACATTTCTCTCCTTTTCAGCAACCATGAAGCTGAAAGAGAAAAAATCGAGGCCAGAGCCACCAAACTATGGCAGAATTCAGAGGAAGGGCATCAGAGTTGTGGGAAAATGGAAGCAGGTGAAGATTGACCCAAATATGTTTGCAAACGGACAGATGGATGACTTGGTGTGCTTTGAGGAACTGACGGATTATCAGTTGGTCTCCTCTGGGGAGGGTTCCTCCAGTCTCTTCTCAAAGGAGGAGCCCAAGAAGAGAAAGTCACAAGCTGTTTCAGAAGGAGAGGAGGAAGGAGAGTCTACCTCCTCAAAGAAGAAGATGAAGTTGAAGAAGAGTAGAGCTGTGGAAACTGAAGGAAGCAGTGCCCAGAAAGTGTTTGAGGGCAAAGATACTGAGCCAGGGCCCCAGGGAGATGGCACAGTTTGTCCTGATCCAGAGGTAGGGGAGATGGCATCAGAAAGCCCGGCCCAGATGGTTCCAAAAAAGAAGAACAAGAAAGGGAAAAAAAAATCAGAGCCTCCCCAGGGTACTACTCCAAAGGTGCCCAAAAGAGCAAAGACGTGGATGCCTGAAATGCGTGATCACAAGGCAGACGTATCAGCTTGGAAGGATCTGTTTGTACCCAAGCCAGTTCTCCGAGGGCTCAGCTTCCTAGGCTTCTCTGCGCCCACACCAGTCCAAGCTCTGACCTTGGCACCTGCCATTCGTGACAAACTGGACATCCTTGGGGCTGCTGAGACAGGTAAGGGCATCCTTATCTGGCCAGCGCAAGATTGCTTCTGGATTGAGCTTGTGGCTGCTAACAGGCTGGTTGGCTGGGAGACGGGAATGTTGGGGGCACGACCACAAAAGCACTGTTGAGTGAAGGTTTTCAGAGGTCGGCTAGCTCTGGGTTGAAAGAGGCCACTTCCTGATTGGTGCCCTAGGCAGGTCACTTTATTTCTTTGCGCCCTGTAGACCCTATTATAAAATGGAGATAGACAACTGCAGTACCTACTTCTTTTGCTATGTGGGTTAAATGTAAGTGCCTACTAAATTTATACATTTACACAATAGTAAACTAGTAACAAAGAGCAATAGTAAACTAAAATTTACACAGTGCATTGTAAGTGATCTGTAAATGGTAGTTTTTTTCCAGGTCTTGAGCCTTTTCTGAATGGCTCAGAGGTAAAGTAGGGCTAAGATCAGCCCTCTGGAGAGGTAGATCTTCATTAGTATGAGGAAGAAGTGTCTCATTCGCAAGAGTTGTCCAGAGATAAAAAGGGCTGCGTTGGGAGTTGGTGGGTTTATTGGCATTGGAAGGATTTGAGTTTGTGATGACCATTGGGTGGATTTGGTAGGCAGATTTGGGCAGGAGGTGACTGTTGGGACTAGGCATTGTTTGAAGATCCCTCATTCCTTGGGCCACCTAAGACTTTGTGAAGCCAGGACAGGTTGACTCACCCTGGGGAGACTCAACTACTGATGGGGGAAAGAGCAATACAAGCCTGGAACTATTAGTCTAACTTGACCAGCAATAACCAATAGAAATATATATATGTAACGTGAGCCACATATGTAAGTTAAAATTTCCTAGGAGCCATATTAAAAAAGGTTTTTAGAAAGTGAAAATTAATTTTAGCAATATATTTAACCAATTGCATAGCATATTTCAGTACGCAATGAATGTAAAATTTTTGAGATATTTTACATTCTTATTTTTATACTGTTTTCAGACTCTGATGTGTATTTTCAACTTGCCGCCCATCTCAGTTTAGAGTAACCACATTTTAAGTGCTTGACAGCTGTATGTGGCTAGTGGCTATTATATTGTATGGCATAGAACTGTAACCAAAAGTGGGTCCAGCTGCTCGCCGCTCAAAAGCCAATAAAGAGACCAGCTTGGTGGAAAGGAAAGTTTGCTTTATTTTGGATGCTGGCAACGGGGGCGGTGGGGGGTGGGGTGGGAGGTGCTCCTGTCTGAAGGCCGACCCCCCCCCCCCCAACCAGTGGACAAGAGCTGTTATAGATGGAGGGGAGGGGGCCGCATGCAGAAACAGCAGAGTCAGCTGTTGACAGTCATCTTGAAATTGGTCATTGGTGGTCTGACCAGCATCGTCTTCATTGTTTTAAGTACAGTTAATCTTCAGTTCCAGGGTCGGTTTGTTTCCATTTTCTTGAGGCCAGTTCTCGGAATGGCAGGTTATGTCATGGCTACAGTCTGGTCATCATGTAGTTAACTTTTTCCACCTGGTGGGCGTTTTATCTGTAGATACACAGAGGGTATCTACAAGACAGCTCACAGAATATGGCTCAGAATATTATCTGTAGCCCTCGAGAAGGAACTAAAGGTCCTTAGCTATGCTTATTGACTAAACTATTATGATTTGGTCTTGTTGGACTGCTTTCCTTTGCTTCTGCATTTTCTCACTTCTCTGATTAAACTTATTCTTTGGCTGAAGTTTTTCCACAGACAAAGGCAGGCAGAGGACATGGGGGGTGAGGACCATAGGGTCCTGCTGCATTTCAGAGCTAGACCATGTAGACCAGCGGTCCCCAACCTTTTTGGCACCAGGGACCGGTTTTGTGGAAGACAGTTTTTCCACGGAAGGGGGTGGGTGGTGGTTTCAGGATGATTCAAGTGCATTACATTTATTGTGCACTTTATTTCTATTACTGTTAGTTACATTGTAATATGTAATGAAATAATCATACAGTTCACCATAATGTTGACGGGAGGCTGAGCTCAGGGAGTAATTTGAGCAATGGGGAGCGGCTGTAAATACAGATGAAGCTTCGCTAACTCGCCGGCCGCTCACCTCCTGCTGTGCGGCCTGGTTCCTAACAGGCCACAGACCGCTTCGGGTCCGTGGCCTGGGGGTTGGGGACCCCTGATCTAGACACTCTGTGCCTTGGATTTCTGGAAGAGTGGTCAGGAAACTTGAGGTGAGGTCCTGTATAAGAATCATAAAGATGGAAGAGGGAGGAAACCCCAGGAAAGGGGGATGGAGGTAACAGTAATAGCTTAGAACATTTATTTAACATTTAAAATACGTCACGTCCTGTGTTACATGCATGAACTCAGTTTCTCAAAACCACCCTGAGGTAGGTTCCGTTATTATTCCCATCTTAGTGAAGAGGAAACTCGGCCTCACAGAGGGTAGACAGTGTCCCTAAAACTGCCCCACTGAAAAGTGGTAGTGCTTGAATAGTTCTAGACTAGGTCTATGCTCTGTTAAGCATTCGGCTACACTACTTTGGTATGTGCAGAGAGGCCTGGAAGTCTGTTTCCGGAAGGCAGAGGAGAGATGTGAGCCACTGTGGCTAGAGATTGACATTTGGATTTATACCACAGCTCCTATCAGGCTATTTCTATGGAATGCTGTGAATCCACAGGTCCAAGTCTCCAAGACTTTTGGGGCTGTGGGCAAACTGCTGCCAATGCAGATAATGAATATATCCATCACCCCCAAAAGATGTTTGGGCCCCTTAATAATCCCTCCTTCCCTACCTAGGCTCCCCTCCTTGTTCATCCCCAGGTAACCTCTGATAGTCTTTCTATCGCTATCAATTAGTTTGCATTTTCCAGAATTTTAAAATGGAATCATACAATATGTATTTTGGGGAGGGAGAGTGTCTGCTCTTTAAACTCAGCATACTTTGAGATTCAAAGCCATGTTACTGCAAATACCAATGGTTCGTTTCTTTTTATTGATGAGTAGTATTCCACTGTATGGATAGAGTGCAGTTTGTTTATCTGTTGATGGATATAGTTCTGTTCTTCCTAGTTGTGGGCATTTACAAGTAAAACTATCATAAATATTGATGTATCAGTCTTTGTATGGATATATGCTTTGATTCCTGTTGGGTAAATACCTAGGTGTGGAATGGCTAGGTCTTATGGTAAATGTAACTTTTTAGGAGTTTTCCAAAGTGATTGTACCATTTTACATAATCACCAGGTTATGAGAGTTCAGATTGGTCCATGTCCTTGCCAGTACTTGGTGTGGTCAGTCTTTAATTTGATTTAGACTTTAAAAATTTTAGTGATATTTCCTTGTGGCTTTCATTAGTATTTCCCTAGTGACTCCTTGAGCGGTGTCTTTTCCAGTGCCTAATTGTATCCATGTTATCTTCTTTGGTGGTGTCTGTTTAGTTCTTTTGCCCATGTTTTAACCGGGTTGTGGTTTTCCTATTATTGAATTCATAATATATTCTAGATACACCTCCTTTATCAGATATGTGATGTGCATTGTTTTCTCCCAGTCTGTGGCTTCTTTCTTCATTCTCCTTACAGTGTCTTTCGAAGAGCAGGAGTTATTTATTTTTTTAATTTTTATTTATTTATTTATTTATGGCTGTGTTGGGTCTTCGTTTCTGTGCCAGGGCTTTCTCTAGTTGCGGCAAGTGGGGGCCACTCTTCATCGCATTGTGCGGGCCTCTCACTATCGCGGCCTCTCTTGTTGCGGAGCTCAGGCTCCAGACGCGCAGGCTCAGTAATTGTGGCTCACGGGCCTAGTTGCTCCGCGGCCTGTAGGATCTTCCCAGACCAGGGCCCGAACCCGTGTCCCCGGCATTGGCAGGCAGATTCTCAACCACTGCGCCACCAGGGAAGCCCAGGAGTTATTTATTTTGATGAAGTTTAAATGATCACTTTTTCTTTTACAGATGTGCTTACCTAAGAATCCTTTGCCTAACACAAGATCACAAAGATTTTCTCCTATATTTTCTTGTAGAAGTGTTACTAGTTTTAGGTTCTGTGTTTCAGTCTGATCCTTCCTGTGTTAACTTTTATGGGGAGAAATACAGATCAAAGGTTTGGTTTTGTTTTGCATGTGGCTATCTAATTATTCCAGCACCGTTTGTTGAAAAACTACTCTTTCTCCACTGAATTGCCTTTGCATCTTTTTTGAAAATCAGTGACCGTATAGGTGTGGGTCTATTTCTGGAGTCTTTTCTTTGCCATTGATCTATTTGTCTATCTTTACTGTTTTCCCAATACGTCACTATGTTGGATACAGTAGCTTTAGAATAAGTCTTAAAATCAGGTAGTATAAGTCCTCCAGTTTTGTCTTTTTAAAAGTTATTTTGGCTATTCTAGGCCCTTGGCGTTTCAAGGTGAATTTTAAAGTCAGTTTTTCAATTTCTACAAAAAAGTCAGCTGGTATTCGGATTGGGATTGCATTGGTTATAGAGCCAACTGAGGACATGACATCTGGACAATATAGAATCTTCCAGTCCATGAATGTGGTATAGCTCTCCATTTTTTTAGGTCTTCAGTTTTTCTTAGCTGCGCTTTGTAGTTTTCAGTGTATGCACATCTATTAGATTTATCCTTAAGTATTTCATATTTTCAATGCTTTTGTAAATGGTAATTTAAGATTTCCTATTTCTGATGCTAATAAATAGAAATCTGCATTTTTGTATATTGATCTTGTATCCTGCAACTTGGTACCATCAACTGGTTTCTTCAAGATTATATAGGATTTTCTTCAAAGATGACTATTCATCCAGTCTGGCTGCCTTTTGTTTATTTTTGTCTTATGTGTTGCACCGGCTAAAACTCCAGTACAGTTGGAATTGAAGTGCTATAGTGGGCATCATTGCTTGATCACTTATTTGCTTCTGCTTGAGGCATTTTAATTTTGGAACCACTTTAAATTCTCAGCTTGAAGTGTTTTGTTTTGTTTATTTGTTTTTGTCCACACAGATGGTGTGAATACTTGGGCTCCATATACGTTCAAAGGCTAGTTTGAAAATGTTCAAGCATAGACAGAAGTTTTAAAGTTTTCTCGAAAACTAAGAAAATTTTCTTTTACTCCCTCCTTCCCCACCAGGGAAAGGTTTTGGGAAAGTATTATATAGATTTTCATTCCTTACCCTTCAATTTTGTGTTCCTTCACAAGAGCAACAAACACACACACACACACACATACACAACTTGCCCATCTCTATAGGGTTTCATTGTTTGGACATTTGTCTGTAGTTTATTGGTGACCTCAGCCCGCAATGCCAGTCTGTCAGACTTTTCCTCAGACTCCTAATTACAGGTGCCCTCTGGTTGCAGAGCTGTAGGGGTACCGTACCTGTGTAGGGTAGAAGGAGCTTTGGATTGGTCAGGGTGGCACTTGGCTATGTCAGGGTCCCTCATTCCGTGTAAAGGATAGAACCTCAGGCAAAAGTGTGTACATCTGTTGATTGACACTGTTTTTGTTTGTTTTTTGTTTGTTTTTTGTTGTTCTTCTAAGGAAGTGGGAAAACTCTTGCCTTTGCCATTCCAATGATTCATGCGGTGCTGCAGTGGCAGGTGAAGAAGAAGCCTATCCCAGCTCTAAGAAACACAGGAGCACCACTTGGGAAGACCAGTAATGAGGCTGGAGTTGAGACAGGATCACCAGGCAGGGCTGGAACTGAGTCTGGAGCTTTGCCTGCTGAGATTGGAATTGAGGGTGAAGCACTGCCCAGTGAGGCTGGAGCGAAGGCTAGAGCACCACGCAGCCAGGCAAGAGCCAAGATTGGAGCTACAGTCTCAAACCAGGTGCTGCCCTCCTGTGATGATGATGATGATGATGATGATGATGATGATGATGATGATGCCGGTGAAGGACCTTCTTCCCTGATCAGGGAGACGCCCATTCCCAAACAGGATGAAAACAAGGAGGACAAGCTTGATGAAGAGCAGACTAGAAAGTTCAAACAAGAATTGGGTGGCAGAATTGCACATCCAAGGCGTCCTTTGCTTGGACTGGTTCTGACTCCCACTCGAGAGCTAGCCGTTCAAGTCAAACAACACATTGATGCTGTGGCCAAGTTTACAGGTGAGGTTTAATTCCGTTTAATAAATGTTGCCTGAAAGGATTCCAGTAGCTGGGGTGGCAGAGGTGAATCAGCTGTGCCCGCCCTCTAGAGGGAACCTTTCTCTTCTGCCAGAGAATTAAGCCCGACAGAAAACTGTTTGAGTGACACATTCTTTATTCTCCCAAGGATAACACATAGCTAATGCTATTCTAGCTGCATAGGAAATTGGTTAACTTACTGGATACAGTAGATACTTGGGGCAGTGTTTGGCAAACCACTGTTTGGGTTTCTTTTTTTTTTTTTTGTAAATAAAGTGCTGCCACACCCACTTATTTACATATGTCTATGGTCACTTTTGCATCACCAATGCAGAGTGGAATAGAGGTAGTAATTGTACAGAGACCATTTAGCCCACAGGGCCCAAAATGTTTACTGTTGGAAAAGTTTGCTGACTCCTGCCTTAGGGCATTAGAACTTAACTTTTTCAGGGAATTCTTTGGGAAAGGCTGCAGAGTCGGGGTTTCAATTTTGTAGTAAAAGGAGCAGTTACTTATCAAGCTCTGACTGTGTATTACAAGGCACTTTACTAAACACTTTGCTTGCATGATCCTTTGTGTTCCTTCCATACTGGCTACCTTACGAAGTCCTCCACTAGAGAGGAGAAGAGAACACTAGCCATCAGAGGAGATTCAGTTTAATTTTAATTGAGGGGCATGGACAGGAAGGAACTCCTAGGGGAGGTGTGTCACAGCTACAAGTTACATCTTTCCCAGCACTGTGGTGCACCACTGCTCATTTTTTCCAGAGCTTTGGATGTCACCATGCCTGGGTTCAAATCCAGCCCTACTGGTGTGGTTGGAGGGGAAAGAGTAGAAAAAAATGAGGTTGGGGAAATAGTCAGGGCCTAGATCATAGAAGACCTGGTAAGCCCTCTAGCAATGGCATCAACAGGGCAAGCCAGCTCTTAGCACCCCCCTGGAGAGGGGAGCTGTGCTGGTGACTGGCAGCCTTTACTAATCTGGGGGCGCCTGTGTCGGCGTTGGAAGAACTGAGCAATTAGTCTGAATAACAGTGTCCCTTTTGTTTTGTGTACCATAGGCATTAAAACTGCTATTTTGGTTGGTGGAATGTCCACACAGAAACAGCAGAGGATGCTGAACCGTCAGCCTGAGATTGTGATTGCCACTCCAGGCCGGCTGTGGGAGCTAGTTAAAGAAAAGCACCCTCATTTGAGCAACCTTCGGCAGCTCAGGTGAGAAACAGTACCTCCCCCTTGCCCCCACCCCCTGTTCTGAAGCGGACCTGAGGTGACATGGTACAGTGTGCAGTGCCTTCTCCCTGTTACAAAGTGCCATGGTGTGGTACTAGCCAGACTTGGGCCTTTAGAAAACCGAGCATGTGTGAGGGAGATTGGTTGAGGGCCCTGGGGGTGGTGGGGTGGTAGAGTATGCTGTGGATGACTCCTCTTACCTGCTGCTAACCAGGTGATGTGGGTCTGTCTGGATCCGTAGGTGCCTGGTGGTCGATGAGGCTGACCGCATGGTTGAGAAAGGCCACTTTGCTGAGCTCTCAAAGCTGCTAGAGATGCTCAGTGATTCCCAGTACAACCCAAAGAGACAGACACTTGTTTTTTCGGCCACGCTGACCCTGGTACATCAAGCTCCTGCTCGAATCCTTCACAAGAAGCACGCTAAGAAAATTGACAAAACTGCCAAACTTGACCTCCTCATGCAGAAGATTGGCATGAGGGGCAAGCCCAAGGTCATCGACCTTACAAGAAAGGAGGCCACGGTAGAGACACTTACAAAGACCAAGATCCATTGTGAGACTGATGAGAAAGACTTATATCTGTACTACTTCCTGATGCAGTATGCAGGCCGCACCTTAGTGTTTGCCAACAGTATCTCCTGCATCAAACGCCTCTCTGGGCTCCTCAAAGTCCTGGATATCATGCCACTGACCCTACATGCCTGCATGCACCAGAAGCAGAGGCTCAGAAACCTGGAGCAGTTTGCCCATCTGGAGGAGTAAGTCAGGCCTGCGCACAGATTAGCCATTGGGTCTAGGTCACCAGGATGGTGGGAAGCTACCTTCTCTCGTGGGAGCCTTATCGGTAGAAGGTAGCCTTTTTTTTTTTGCACAGCGTGAGGCAGGCTTACTCTCATCTAGTACATTTGGTTGCTGGGAATGCCCAACAGAAACTTCTTTAATAATGAGTAATGGTGACAATAATACCTATTATTATTGAACACTTAATAACAGATTAAGTATTGTGCTTGCATTTTAGATACATTATTACATTCATTCACTTGGAACATCCTTGAGAAGAAGAATAGAGTCATGGTTAAGAGCACAGACTGGAAGCGGACTGCTTGAGATCAAATCCTGGCTGTGTCACTTCTAGCTGGTCAGATTACTTTGTGTTTCAGTTTTCTCATAATCAGTATAATAATAGAAGTTATGGCAGAGGGTTGTTCTGAGGAGTAAGTGAACTTATGCATTTGAAGTGTTCGGAACAGTGCTTGGCACATGGTATGAGCTTGCTAAATGTTAGCTTTAATACTTACCACTTGTCATTATTCTTATTTTATAGATTAAAAAAAGTAAGGTTTAGAAAAGCACTTAAGCTTGCCCAAGGTTTCTCAGCTTGGAAGTGGTAGAGCTGGGCCTCAGACCAGCCTGTCAGACTGCGGAGCTCACGCTGTCGTGTCCATCTGCTCTTGGGCCAGAGTGATGGTCAGGCAGGCAGCACGGGGCAGATTGTCAAAATGAGGGCCTGGGAAGCTGGGCTTTAAATTGGCTTCTGCCCACATTGTTTTGTCAGGTTACCGGTTACAGATGAGTTTCAAGAACAAGTGGTTCACTTCCCTCTGAATGTTAGTAAGTAGAGTTAGTGGTTCATTGGATCAGGAGTTGGCAAACGATAGCCCATGGGCCAGATCTGGCTTGTTGCCTGTTTTTATAAGTAAAGTTTTATCGGAACACAGCGAGGCCTATTTATGTATCGTCTATAGCTGTTTTTGTGCTATAATGGCAGAGTTGAGTAGTTTCAACAGACGTCACCCACAAAGCCAAAAATAGTTTACCCTCTGGCCCTTGACAGAAAAAGTTTGCTGACCTTGACTTAGAGCGGTGGTTTAATATTTTACAAACTTTAGTTTGCATCATATTCCACAGCCCTATCTCAGAGATACAGGAAGTGGGGACCCTGAAGGGCCTAAAATCTTAAGTTTTTAAGACATACGTCAGGTGCTTTTGACTCCCCTCAAACTACACATACATTAAGAAACATCACCCAGTACATATTACTGAGTGCTTGCTGTGAACCTGGCACTGTTCTAGGGGCTGGTAATAGAATAGTGAGTAGTACAAAGTCCCTGCTGTCATGGAGTTTACATCCCAGGGGAGGGAGGTAATAAACTGAGAAGTAAGTATGCAGTTCGTCAAGTGGTGCTAAGTGCTAAGAAGTAAAGTTGTATAGGGAGTTGTGCAGACTGTGGGTGTGTGGTCTGGGAGGCTTTTCTCATAAGGTGAGATTTGAGCAGAGAGTAGAAGAAAGTAAGGAAATGTGAATATCTGAGGAAGACCTTTATGGCCTAAGGTGCACTAAGTGCACAGGCTGGGAGGCAAGAGCAGGTTTGGCATGTTTGAGGAAGAGCGAGGAGAGCAAGGACGCCTGTGTGACTGGAGGGAATTAAGTGGGAGGGTGATAGGAGATGAGGTCACCGACCTAGAGTATGGCCCCATTTAATGCACTTGAGGTAGTCTTTATTATTGCAGAGTGTGTGGCTTGTCGATTGCGGCCAGTGAAACCCAGGTTTGGATCCTGGCTCCACAACTGAACAGCCATATATATACCTTGGGAAGTTAATCTCTCTGAGCCTCAGCTTCTTTATCTGTCAAAGGGACATATGTAATAGTATTGTCTCGTAGAGTGTTTGTAAGGATTGTTGTGTTTAGAGTACTCAGTGGTAAGAATTTGATAAATGATAGCCGTTAGTTATTATTAATGAGCTTTCTCTCTCCACCACAGTTGTGTTCTCCTGGCAACAGATGTGGCAGCTCGGGGCCTGGATATTCCTAAAGTCCAGCATGTCATCCATTACCAGGTAGGGACATCAGGGAATTTGTAGGCATCTCCCAACATTGAGTGGGGAATTTTTAAAGCAAGGGTTGAGGGAGGAGGAATTGTTGGTCCCAAGGCCTCACGCAACAGAGAATACCACGAGCATCTAGTGACCAACTGGCTGCTGCCACTTTTGGAACACTGTGGTGAGAGTTATTCTCCAAAACCTCTTGACACTGTCTGATGTCAAATATCTGATAGCCCCTTTCTTTTTGAGTTGGGCAGGCTACTTAGTATTGGCAGGTTAGAGTCTTAGTTTCTTCCATGAAATGGGCATCATAAGTTTAGCATGTAAAATGATTACCCTGCTTGTAGAGAAATAAAAGAGTGTGGTAATTAAGTCCTGCCTGGACTTAAATCCCAGCTGTGTACCCTTGAGCAAGTTATTTAGTGTCTTTGTGCCTCAATTTTTTCATTTGTTAAATGGCAGTTATTACAGTATCGACTTCTTAAGTTCTTATTAAGGTGAAATAAGTTATTACGTGTGAGGAGTTTAGAAAGCCAGGTGGCACTTCCTAAATGTTAGCTGCTGTTGATCCTGACATTAATATCAGCACATGTACCTGGTAAAGATTAGCATAGAGTGGTGGTTAGGCCTATGGGCTCCGGGACCACACTTCCAGTGTTTGAATGCTTCTTGGCTGCTGCTTAGTGGGTGAGCTTTTGGCATGTGACTTAGTATGTCTGGTTTCAGTGTCATCATTTGTAAATTGGGAGTAATAACGCTACCTACGCCATAGGGTAATCACCGAATTAAACGAGCTAATGCTGACGGATCGCATAAATAAATAAAGTAAAATAAAGACTCTTCACTGCATAATGACCGAGGGATCAATCCTAGACGAAGATATAACCATTGTAAATATTTATGCCCCCAACATAGGGGCAACTCACTACATAAGGCAAATGCTAAGGGCCATGAAAGGGGAAGCTGACAGTAACACAGTCACAGTAGGGGACGTTAACACCCAGCTGGCGTCCTCAGCAGCCTCACTACCTGCAGAACTTCTGACACTGCTCTTCCTTCCCAGACAGTGACCTCGCAGGGTAGGCAGGGCCGTAGGAGGTGGGGGAGGGGAGAGAGCAACAGGACTCCACTCACTGTATCCCTCTCTGCTTCCATCCAGGGCTGCTGTCACTGTGACCAGAGGTGAGTGTGCTGGGAAGGGGCTTGAGCCCACCTTTACCAGGAGACTTTGGGAACCTCCAGTCTTGTATCAACCCAGGTCACTCTGAAGCCCTAAGACTTAGGCTGGGTGGGCAGTGGGCGGGGCAGAGATGGATTATTAGACGTGAACAGGATTCTGGAGATCAGGGAGCCAAGTAAAGTCATTATTAACTTTAAAAGCTGTGGTCTGTGCAGATTTGGGGGGCAGGCTGGAAGTGCCCGCAGGCTCCTGTAGGACAGAGGACAAGTCTGGGGCAACAGAGAGGTGCCCCTGCCCTCCCCCCGCCAGTCCATCATAAATCAGGCAGAGCACTTCTGATTTTCACACTCTGTTTCTCGGAAAGATAGTGGTGTCCTTGGCTCTGCACCTAGTGTTCCCACACTGCCTCCAAGATGTCAGCTAAAGCCATAGAGAGCGGGGGAGGAGATGCCATTGACCCCTTCCGGCCGGAATCCCCCTCTGATGGTGAGTGCCCTAGGGAAGCTCCAGAGGGCGGGGTGGCCCAGGGCTTGGGGTACCTGAACCAGGGCGGAGGGGATCTGGGTTCTGGCCTGGAGCTGCCACCAGGTGCACTGTGCCCCATCAGGTCTCTAACCTCCTGGGCCTCACACTCCTGCTCTGTGAAGTCTGGAACCTGCCAGCTCCGCGTTGGTGCTGGGTCTCCCTCTCTCTGTCTTCTCCTTGGGTTCACCTCCAAGCATCTTTGTCACCTCTTAGCACAGCTGCCATTGAGGTCCCCTCCCAACATCAGAGTTCTTGGGAGTTTCGGGAGATGGTGGAGGGCACCGTGTGGGGCCTCTGGTCCCTCAGCTGCCCACCCTGCTGGGAGCTCCCCCACCTCTTTTTTTTGTTTTTCCAGAGGAGGATGAACCTTCCCAGTCATCCAACCAGGCCTCTGATGGTTCTCCTGGCAAGCCACCACAGGGGCCACCCCAGGGGCCAGATGGATCTGGCTCTGACCCCAGAGACCCACCCAAGGATGGAGGCAGCAATTTCTCCCGTAAAGCAGGTAACTGATCCCTGACCATCAATCCACGGGCCCTCACCCAACTCCCCACTGCTTAATTCAGCCTTCTGAGTTGTCAGTGTCAGGCCCACGTTCCTGATAGAATCGCTCTGACACTCACATTGTCAGAAAAAGGGCACAGTATACATGAGAGATGAAATAAATGACGCTCTAGAATCAGAGGAGCCACACTTCAGGACTTGGCTCTGCCTCTGACTTGCTGAGTGACCCAGAACCAGTCACTTGCCCTCTCTGGGCCTTGAATGGTTTGCTTTTAAGCACAGTGTAGGATGAGGTCCCTCTTAGGGCTTTCCCAGAGCCAGGTCATATTCTGTTAGGAGGGACGGAGGTGCTGCTCAGGCTCCAGGGCAGCCGGCAGGCGCAGGCTCAGGCTCAGGCACGGCTCCTTGCCGGTTAAGTCCACTGGCCGTGCCCGACCTTTTGGCCCCATAGCACTCAAGGCGGGTGAGTACCATTTCTCCATTTTCCCTCCTCCCGTGATGCCCCAGGGCCTGGTTGTTAAAGTCCACCCAGGACACACCCTCGCAGAGCAGTGTCACGTGTAAGGGTGGGGCTAGCCTGGGGCCAGGGCAGCAAAAGACACAGGCTTTTTGTTTTATTTTGGGGGGCGGGGCCCATAGAATACACACAGCATTAAATTTACCAAGGTAACCATTTGTCAGCATGCAGTTCAGTACTGTTGACTATATTCGCATTACCATGCAGCCAACCTCCAGAACTCTCTTCATCTGCCCAAAGTGAAACTCTGTACACATTAAACATTAACTACCCATGTCCTCCTGCCCCCAGGTCCTGGCAACCACAGTTCCTTCTGGCTCTAAAAATTTGACTAATCTAATCTAAATTCCACGGAGGTGGTATCATACCGTGTTTGTCTTTTTGTGACTAGTTTATTGTACTTAGCATAACGTTCCCAAGGTTCACCTGTCTGTCAGAACTTGCTGTGTAAGGCTGAATGATATTCTATTGTGTGTATATACCACATGGTGATCATCCATTCATCCGTTGATGGACACTTGGGTTGCTTCCGCCTCTTGGCAATTGTGATCAATGCTGCTGTGAACACGGGGGTGCAAATATCTCTTCAAGACCCCGCTTTCCATTTCTTTGGATATATATCCAGAAATGGGATTGCTGGATCATATGGTTTTCTATTTTTAATTTTCTCAGGAACTGCCGTACATTTTCCATAGAGGTGATAGTGACTAGGGTGGCAGTGGTGGAGCCAGAGACAGATTGGAGTCATGCAGCCACAAGCCAAGGATTGTTGGCAACCCCTAGACAATGATGCTAGAAAGAGGCAAGGAAGGATCCTCCCCTAGAGCTTTCAGAGAGAGCCTGGCCCTGCCTACACCTTGATTTTGGACTTCTGACCTCCAGAACTGTGAGGGACCATGAGAGAATCAACACAGTTTGTGGTAGTTGGTTACAGCAGCCTCAGGAAACTAATATGGGCAGACCTCATTTTATCGTACTTTGCAGATACTGCGTTTTTTACAAGTTGAAGGTTTGTAGCAACCTAGCATTGGCAGATATTGGTTCACATTTTTAGCAATAAAGTATTTTTAAATTAAGGTATACTCCTTGTCTTTTTAAACAAAAGGCTATTGCACATTTAGTAGACTAGAGTATAGTATAAACATAACTTTTATATGCAGTGGAAACCAAAAACTTCACGTGATATTCGCTTTCTTGCGGTGGTCTGGAACCGACCCCTCAGTATCTCTGAGGTGTCCCTGGACAGAGCTTGAAAATCCCATTGTGGTTGAAGGCTGCATTAGAGTCAGAGTCTATACAAGGAGGAGGTGGGAGTCTCTAGGGGGGTGCTGGACATTGGTAATAGAAAGGGGGCAGTTTCTGTTAGTGACAGGGTCTAGGGCAGCACCGTCCAATACACCTTTCTGCGGTGGTAAGCATGCTCTCTGCGTGATCCAGTATGGTAGCCACTAGCCACATGCGACTATCGAGTCCCTGAAATGTGGGCCGTGGGACTGAGGACCTGAGTTTTAAATTTTATTTCATTTTAATTAACTAAGATTTAAATAGCACACATGGCTAGTGGTTCCTATAGTGGCCAGCATGGGCCTAGTGTATGACCTTGGGTGTGTGTGGCAGAGAGTTCAAGATCTTTGGAAGTGAGGCATGAGAACTTCAAGGCCAGTTTGTTGGAAATATCATCTGTGCAGAAACGGAAACCCTCAAGACAGGTCAGGGGTACTGATGGAGAGAGAGGTGATGGTGAGCCATGAGCTGCAAACTTCAAGAAATGACTGCAGGTCTGAGCCTGATTTCGTACCTTCTCTCCCTTGCCTGGGACCAAGGCTCCTCTTTGTGGGGAGCTGGCTGAGCTCACTCCTGCAACTCCTGAAATCTCTGGAACTCCTGGTCCCAGCTGCCCCAGCACCCCAGTCCCTGCCCCTGTCATATGTCCCTGCCAGCCCCAAGAGCTCTCAGCAATTCAACATGGTCCAGGCATGCTCTGCCCCGTGGTGCCAGGGGCTTCAGCCACAAGGCAGGATACACACAAGGAGCAGGGTGACTTCTCTATTTTTTTTTTTTAATTTTTGTATTTTATTTTATTTATTTTTTTTATACAGCAGGTTCTTCTTAGTTATCCATTTTATACATATTAGTGTATACATGTCACTCCCAGTCTCCCAATTCATCCCACCAGAACACCCCCCCACCACTCTCCCCCCCTTGTTCTCTACACTTGTATCTCTATTTCTGCCCTGCAAACTGGTTTTTCGAGGTTCCACATATATGCGTTAATATACGATATTTGTTTTTCTCTTTCTGACTTAACTTCACTCTGTATGACAGACTCTGTATGACGTAGATCCATCCACGTCACTACAAATGACCCAATTTCGTTCCTGTTTATGGTTGAGTAATATTCTATTGTATATATGTACCACATCTTCTTTATCCATTCGTCTGCTGATGGGTATTTAGGTTGCTTCCATATCCTGCCTATTGTAAATAGTGCTGCAGTGAACATTGGGGTGCATGTGTCTTTTTGAATTACGGTTTTCTGTGGGTATATGCCCAGTAGTGGGACTGCTGGGTCATGTGGTAATTCTATTTTTCGTTTTTTTAGGAACCTCCATACTGTTCTCCATAGCGGCTGTATCAATTTACATTCCCACCAACAGTGCAAGAGAGTTCTCTCTCCTCCACACCCTCTCCAGCATTTGTTGTTTGTAGATTTTCTGAGGATGCCCATTCTGACCGGCGTAAGGTGATACCTCAATGTAGTTTTGATTGCATGTCTCTAATAATTAGTGATGTTGAGCAGCTTTTCATGTGCTTCTTGGCCATCTGTATGTCTTCTTTGGAGAAATGTCTATTTAGGTCTTCTGCCCATTTTTTGATTGGGTTGTTTGTTTTTTGTTAATATTGAGCTGCATGAGCTGTTTATATATTTTGGAGATTAATCATTTGTCCGTTGATTCATTTGCAAATATTTTCTCCCATTCTGAGGGTTGTCTTTTCGTCTTGTTTGTAGTTTCCTTTGCTGTGCAAAACTTTTAAGTTTCATTAGGTCCTATTTGTTTATTTTTGTTTTTATTTCCATTACTCTAGGAGGTGGACCAAAAAAGATCTTGCTGTGATTTATGTCAAAGAGTGTTCTTCCTATGTCTCCTCGAAGAGTTTTATAGTGTCCGGTCTTACATTTAGGTCTCTAATCCATTTTGAGTTTATTTTTGTGTATGGTGTTAGGGAGTGTTCTAATTTCATTCTTTTACAAGTAGCTGTCCAGTTTTCCCAGCACCACTTATTGAAGAGACTGTCTTTTCTCCATTTTATATCCTTGCCTCCTTTGTCATAGATTAGTTGACCATAGGTGTGTGGGTTTATCTCTGGGCTTTCTATCCTGTTCCATTGATCTATATTTCTGGTTTTGTGCCAGTACCATATTGTCTTGATTACTGTAGCTTTGTAGTATAGTCTGAAGTAAGGGAGTCTGATTCCTCCAGCTCTGTTTTTTTCCCTCAAGACTGCTTTGGCTATTTGGGGTCTTTTGTGTCTCCTACAAGTTTTCAGGTTTTTTGTTCTAGTTCTGTAAATAATGCCACTGGTATTTTGATAGGGATTGCATTGAATCTGTAGATTGCTTTGGGTAGTATAGTCATTTTCACCATATTGATTCTTCCAATCCAAGAACATGGTATATCTCTCCATCTGTTTGTGTCATCTTTGATTTCTTTCATCAGTGTCTTATAGTTTTGTGAGTACAGGTCTTTTGTCTCCCTAGGTAGGTTTATTCCTAGGTATTTTACTCTTTTTGTTGCAATGGTGAATGGGATTGTTTCCTTAATTTCTCTTTCTGATCTTTCATTGTTAGTGTATAGGAATGCAAGAGATTTCTGTGCATTAATTTTGTATCCTGCAACTTTACCAAATTCATTGATTAGCTCTAGCAGTTTTCTGGTGGCAGTTTTAGGATTCTCTATGTATAGTATCATGTCATCCGCAAACAGTGACAGTTTTATTTCTTCTTTTCCAATTTGTATTCCTTTTATTTCTTTTTCTTCTCTGATTGCCGCGGCTAGGACTTCCAGAACTATGTTGAATAATAGTGGTGAGAGTGGACATCCTTGTCTCGTTCCTGATCTTAGAGGAAATGCTTCCAGCTTTTCACCATTGAGAATGATGTTTGCTGTGGGTTTTTCATATATGGCCTTTATTATGTTGAGGTAGGTTCCCTCTATGCCCACTTTCTGGAGAGTTTTTATCATAAATGGGTGTTGAATTTTGTCAAAAGCTTTTTCTGCATCTATTGAGATGATCATATGGTTTTTATTCTTCAATTTGTTAATATGGTGTATCACATTGACTGATTTGCGTATATTGAAGAATCCTTGCATCCCTGGGATAAGTCCCACTTGATCGTGGTGTATGATCCTTTTAATGTGTTGTTGGATTCTGTTTGCTAGTATTTTGTTGAGGATTTTTGCATCTATATTCATCAGTGATATTGGTCTGTAATTTTCTTTTTTTGTAGTGTCTTTGTCTGGTTTTGGTATCAGGGTGATGGTGGCCTCATAGAATGAGTTTGGGAGTGTTCCTTCCTCTGCAATTTTTTGGAAGAGTTTGAGAAGGATGGGTGTTAGCTCTTCTCTAAATGTTTGATAGAATTCACCTGTGAAGCCATCTGGTCCTGGACTTTTGTTTGTTGGACGATTTTTAATCACAGTTTCAATTTCATTACTTGTGATTGGTCTGTTCATATTTTCTGTTTCTTCCTGATTCAGTCTTGGAAGGTTATACCTTTCTAAGAATTTGTCCATTTCTTCCAGGTTGTCCATTTTATTGGCATAAAGTTGCCTGTAGTAGTCTCTTAGGATGTTTTGTATTTCTGCAGTGTCTGTTGTAACTTCTCCTTTTTCATTTCTGATTTTATTGATTTGAGTCCTCTCCCTCTTTTTCTTGATGAGTCTGGCTAATGGCTTATCAATTTTGTTTATCTTCTCAAAGAACCAACTTTTAGTTTTATTGATCTTTGCTATTGTTTTCTTTGTTTCTATTTCATTTATTTCTGCTCTGATCTTTATGATTTCTTTCCTTCTGCTAACTTTGGGTTTTGTTTGTTCTTCTTTCTCTAGTTTCTTTAGGTGTAAGGTTAGATTGTTTACTTGAGATTTTTCTTGTTTCTTTAGGTAGGCTTGTATAGCTATAAACTTCCCTCTTAGAACCGCTTTTGCTGCATCCCATAGGTTTTGGGTTGTCGTGTTTTCATTGTCATTTGTCTCTAGGTATTTTTTTATTTCCTGTTTGATTTCTTCAGTGATCTCTTGGTTATTTAGTAACGTATTGTTTAGCCTCCATGTGTTTGTCTTTTTTATGTTTTTTTCCCTGTAATTCATTTCTAATCTCATAGCGCTGTGGTCAGAAAAGATGCTTGATATGATTTCAATTTTCTTAAATTTACTGAGGCTTGATTTGTGACCCAAGATGTGATCTATCCTGGAGAATGTTCCGTGCGCACTTGAGAAGAACGTGTAATCTGCCGTTTTTGGATGGAATGTCCTATAGATATCAATTAAATCTCTCTGGTCTATTGTGTCATTTAAAGCTTCTGTTTCCTTATTTATTTTCATTTTGGATGATCTGTCTATTGGTGTAAGTGAGGTGTTAAAGTCCCCCACTATTATTGTGTTACTGTCGATTTCCTCTTTTATAGCTGTTAGCAGTTGCCTTATGTATTGAGGTGCTCCTATGTTGGGTGCATATATATTTATAATTGTTATATCTTCTTCTTGGATTGATCCCTGGATCATTATGTAGTGTCCTTCCTTGTCTCTTGTAACATTCTTTATTTTAAAGTCTATTTTATCTGATATGAGTATAGCTACTCCAGCTTTCTTTTGATTTCCATTTGCATGGAATATCTTTTTCCATCCCCTCACTTTCAGTCTGTGTGTGTCCCTAGGTCTGAAGTGGGTCTCTTGTAGACAGCATATATATGGGTCTTGTTTTTGTATCCATTCAGCCAGTCTATGTCTTGTGGTTGGGGCATTTAATCCATTCACGTTTAAGGTAATTATCGATATGTATGTTCCTATGACCATTTTCTTAATTGTTTTGGGTTTGTTTTTGTAGGTCCTTTTCTTCTCTTGTGTTTCCCACTTAGAGAAGTTCCTTTAGCATTTGTTGTAGAGCTGGTTTGGTGGTGCTGAATTCTCTTAGCTTTTGCTTGTCTGTAAAGCTTTTGATTTCTCCATCAAATCTAAATGAGATCCTTGCCGGGTAGAGTAATCTTGGTTGTAGGTTCTTCCCTTTCATCACTTTAAGTATATCATGCCACTCCCTTCTGGCTTGCAGAGTTTCTGCTGAGAAATCAGCTGTTAACCTTATGGGAGTTCCCTTGTATGTTATTTGTCGTTTTTCCCTTGCTGCTTTCAGTAATTTTTCTTTGTCTTTAATTTTTGCCACTTTGATTACTATGTGTCTCGGCGTGTTTCTCCTTGGGTTTATTCTGTATGGGACTCTCTGCGCTTCCTGGACTTGGGTGGCTATTTCCTTTCCCATGTTAGGGAAGTTTTCGACTATAATCTCTTCAAATATTTTCTCTGGTCCTTTCTCTCTCTCTTTTCCTTCTGGGACCCCTATAATGCGAATGTTGTTGCGTTTAATGTTGTCCCAGAGGTCTCTTAAGCTGTCTTCATTTCTTTTCATTCTTTTTTCTTTAGTCTGTTCCGCAGCAGTGAATTCCACCATTCTGTCTTCCAGGTCACTTATGCGTTCTTCTGCCTCAGTTATTCTGCTATTGATTCCTTGTAGTGTAGTTTTCATTTCAGTTATTGTATTGGTCATCTCTGTTTGTTTGTTCTTTAATTCTTCTAGGTCTTTGTTAATCATTTCTTGCATCTTCTCAATCTTTGCCTCCATTCTTATTCCGAGGTCCTGGATCATCTTCACTATCATTATTCTGAATTCTTTTTCTGGAAGGTTGCCTATCTCCACTTCATTTAGTTGTTTTTCTGGGGTTTTTTCTTGTTCCTTCATCTGGTACATAGCCCTCTGCCTTTTCATCTTCTCTGTCTTTCTGTAACTGTGGTTTTTGGTCCACAGGCTGCAGGATTGTAGTTTTTCTTGCTTCTGTTGTCTGCCCTCTGGTGGTTGAGGCTATCTAAGAGGCTTGATGGGAGGCTCTGGTGGTGGGTAGAGCTCTCATTTACCAGTTTTATTTTACATAGGATGCCTCATTTACTAAAACCATAGATTCCAAGTTGCTCCATGAAAAATGTGATATTCTTAGCTGTCAACATTAGGGAATTTCCCCAATCACATTTTTAAATTGATTTAATGTGTTATTTTTGAAAACATAAGTTGGGATATCACAAAATGGACTTAGCCTGCAGAGGCTTACTTTCAACCAGAGAGCTCCATTTCCGTGTTCCGCTTAAGAGAACCCAAAATGATCTTCCTTCCCAAACCTCTTCCTTTTCCTGCACTATCTAAGAAAAAGTAACCACACTCTACATAGTTCCCTAAGCCAGAACCCTAGCAGCCATTTTTGCTTCTCTTTTCCCCTTCCTGCTCCATATCTAGTCACTGAGCACTTCTATTCTACCTCCCAAATGACCTCAGATCCTTTCCCTCCACTCCAATCTCTGCCACTGCCTTTAGTTTGAACCCTCACTCCTCTCTTAGATGAATATAAAGTCTCTTAATGGGTTTTGTTGCTTCCATCAGTCCTACTTATTCTCAAGCGTGACCTCACTACAAACCACCTGATAGTGACTCCTTAACTTCACAACATTCAATGGCTCTCAGGTTTCTGGGAAGAAAACCAAGCTCTTTACCCCAGCATCTACTTGGGGTTAATAGATCTAGGTTTGAATTTCAGGTTTAAGTACTTTGCAGCAGTGTGACCTCAGACTATTGGGCTTTCTAAGCCTTTGTTTTCTCACCGTGCCTGAGGTCACTGAGGGCAGGACTATTTTTCACACACGGGTGCCTGGCATGTAGGAGGGACTAATCAATGTGGCATGAAGGGAAAGTATTTTAAAATCCACATCAAAAAATTGTTCCTCCTTAAAAAAAGAAAATCCTGATACACTATGCCACTTCCAACCAAATTTGACTTCTACCTTTATTTTCTGATGATCACAATAAGGTGCCTTTGGGGATCCACACAATCAGGGATCAAATCCTGGCCACACCCCTGAGCAATCATGTGACCTTGGGAATGTTACTTAGCTTCTGTAAAATCTGTAAAATGAAGGTTTCTGAGGATTTTGTTCCCGAGGGTTAAATGAGTACCTCACTTGGAACGGGGGCGGGCGCATAGTGTTTGCCAAATGTTAACTATCGTTATCATCTTCATCAAATCAAGACCGTGGTACTTCACTTTGTGACTCTCAAGTTTGTATGAGAAAATCGTGCTTTATGCGTTGTTGTTGGCTAAAGTAGGGAAACCTGGAAACTCCTGCCGTGGAAGAGAGAGACAGGCGAGAAAAGCGAGTTGCTGAATCCCAGCGCCTCAGAGGTGGTAGGGAGGAGTTCGGTACCTAATTTACTGATGAGGAAGTGGAGGGGTGACGTGTCCTCGAGTCTCATTCAAGATACAGCCACAGCTCTTTATTGAGAGTAGGACCAGGGCCCCGGGGGTTGCTATGGTTAAACTGTAGGCGGAAACTAACACTCTTTGGAAGGCAAGACCGGAGGAGCATTCAGTTATAAAAAACGGTCAAAAATTGGGGTGAAACTAAGTTCGTTGAGCAATACATCAAATGAGTCAACTGTCGACCCGGTGAAACCGAGTTGCTAACTGAACTGGCATTTTAGGAATAGGGGCTTTCTACAGAGCCCACTGACTCAGGACGGCTTCGATTAACAAACTCCCACGGCGCTTCCCGCAGGACTGGAAAGCTTGGAGTGCGAGAGATGAATGGAAACCAGAGTCCGGGGCGTGCCGCTCGGGGGGCGGGGCAGCCGCGGGCGGGGGCGGGGCATTGTGAGTCACATGCCTGTGCTCTGAGGGAACTCTGGTCGTGATTGGTCCGTCGTAACCAGGTGACCGAAGGACACATTCCGGTAGGCAAGGGCCGGCCGGGCTAGCTACTTTCAGTCGGGCAGGCGGTGGCGGAAGGAGGAGGAGTTCCGGCTGCGCTCTCTCCCTGCAGTGGCTGCGTGTCTCAGCGCTTGTCTGGTTCACACCCATTTTAAATAAGCCGGTCTGGTCACAGCCCTCACAGACTAGTTGGCTCCGGGGAGGCGGCGGCGGCGGCGGCGGGGGTGCGGCCGCCCCTGCCGGCCGCCCCTGCCCGGGGCCCGGCGGCTGGGCGGACAGGAGAGCGGCGGGCGAAGTCGCGTCTGCATGTGCGGCACAGCCCCGGCATAGCCCGGGGCTGCCAGTGCCCGCCGCGCCATTGTTGGGGGAGGGGGCGGCTTCTGAGCTCGGCGGTGTCGGGGGACGAGCGGAGGCAGCGGCGGCGAGGAGTGAAGGCGCCCCATGGGGAACTCTCTGTCTTGTTGCCTGTCCCCCAATGCCAGCCCCAAGTTGGGCCGGCGCAGGGGGTCAGCGGAGCCGGACTGTGAGTCTGAGGTCTACAAGGCGGCGGCTGGGAACGCGGTGGCAGTAGCTCCGGTGGCGGCTACCGTGGAACCCGCCGAGTTGGATTTCGCAGGTGGCGAAGGCCACCACCTGCAGCACATCAGCGACCGGGAGATGCCCGAAGGTAAGAAGCGGCTGGCGCGCCTCACCCCTCGCGGGGTAGGCGCCATCTGCTCTCGGGCTTACCTCTGGCCTCCGCCGCCCCCAGGGTCCCCCGGGAGGGAGACGCCGCCTAGGGTTCCTTCTTGCCCGGAGTTGGCTCTCCCAGGGCTGGGCACCGGGGACGAAGGCTGGCTCTGCTTGGCGTCCCCACCCCTTATTCTTTACCAGTCGCGTCCGGCCAGTCTCCTTCCCTCTTCCCTACCCGAATGCCCAATTCTTTCCCCCGTTCCCATTTCCCAGCCCGGCCTGAGACCCTCCAATCCGCAGCCCTTCCTGTTCGTGGTTCTATTTAACATCTCGTGGGACTTAGCAGAGACTTTCTGGTGTATTCTCTCTTTTCTTAATGAAAACTTAAATACTCTAACTTCGGCGTATCCATCCCGTCTCCCTATCCAGATGGTACCTAAGCGAAGGAACTAGGTAAGGGCCTGATGATAGACTTCTGTTCGTTAAGGTAGTTGATACTCGAGACAATTAAGACAAACATTAGAGGATTTGTCATTTAAATTCAAAATAGAGATGGACAGAGTCAGTGTGGTGTTCTTAACTAAAATTCTTTGGATTTTAATGTTTTCAGTCGCCCTGATAGAAGCTACTTTATCCCTTCTAACTATAATTTGAACACGATAGGAAAGAAAATGGTGGGAGAGGGGCTTAAAATAACTGGGAACGGTGTGAAACGTTACTGCCACGGCTGCAGAGAATAGTTGTTGGGTTTTTTTTCTTTACCAAAGGAGACCCCATGGAGTTCTGATTACTTTTAAATTCCCACCTTGACACAAGTATGTCTTCAGCTGCACAGCCTTAACCGACTTCTTTTGCACGTTGCCTGTTGTAAGGGAGGGGTGAGGTGGTTCCTGAGACTGCTGGACAGAAGTTTCAAAGGAGAAAAAACAGATTCAGATTGTCATTTGTGATATAAAGGTTTGGGAGTTAACACACCACATCCATCCTGCAGAAAAATGTCTCCATGGCTCCCTCCTCCGCCCCCCCCCCCCCCGCCCAGTAGAATACTATTCAACTTTAAGAATGTTCAGGTAAAAGTTCTGAAGACTAAGTGGCTGGGGGTGGGTGTTGTCGGGGAGGAGAGGAGAGAGAGAAGAGAGGAAATGTTTGATTTTTGCCTCTAGAATTTTGGAAAGGGATGGCTCTAGGTTAAAAAAAAAAATTCTGGGTAGCATAGTGGCACTTTAATAAAGACTGTTCTTGGAAGTATAAAACATTGTATCATAAAGATGTTAAAGCCCCACTGGCCCATTTGTTTCATTGAAATGCCAGAGATTATTTCATTATTTCATAGACGAAATGTCTTACAGCTCTTCTATTTAAATTTTAGTTGGGTTTATTTAATTTCTTTAAAAGTTAGAATAATTAAGCCTGTGGATTCACCCTTATGATGGACGTGGCTTTGTAAGTGGAAAGTACTCCCTTTTCAGAATAGTTAGATATTGTGAAAGAATGAACACATTATGTGAATTAATTGTAGCTTTAAACACAAAGCATGTAAGTACTTGTGAAAACTGCTCTGCTTGTTGGTATAAGGTAAGCCTCTAAATGATTTTTAAAAACAGTTAGTAGTTGGCTAGTGTAGGATGAGAGACGAAAATTGGACCTTTATAGGATTCTTTTCAGATTTACAATGCATTTTCTTGTGTATTTCACTTGGCCCTTCCATCTACAAATAAGGCCCGTATATATTCTCCCTCTGTTGCCGATGAAGTAGCCAAGACTTGGAGATCTGAAATGACTGTGTAACACAGCTACTGAACAGAAGAGACAGACTTGGGAGGTGGTAGATATGCCAAATTCAGTTCTTGGGATGCTTAAGAAACTGTTTAGAGTGCACCTTATATTTTATAATTTATCCATAAGTTAGGCCTATCTCAGCATACTCCAGTTTTGATTATTGCCATTCCAGTTTATTGTACACAACTCAGAAGCAACATTTACCTCTCCATTCTCTGTCTGTACATACATTGCAATGGATATGAATAAAAGTAGAAGTCATGAAATAGCCTAAATTTATCAGTCAGGTAAACACGTTGATATAATTTAAAGAGTTTGTTCTGGTGAAATCCAATTGAAGCCGAGAATGCCCTGGACAGAGGGACATTAGGGGAAGCTGGTAAGCGGGCAGGTAAGGTACTAAGCATTTAGCATATGACTATGTATGATAAGGAAGGAGTGCTAAATCAGGAACTGGAAAAATAGAGTTCATGAGTACAGAATTTACTTTTTTATGTTTAACATGATTGTTAAAATTTCATTTCAATTTGTCTTTTTTGGGGGGGCATTCAATAAAGTGATAAGAGAAACCTCAATTTCAGCATTTGCCTATTAATTAAGTTTCCATAGAAACAAGGTCAGAACACCAAATATAAAGTACAGGCACATTGGAAGTTTGCTCTTAATGTCTTTATTTCAGACAATTTTGTATCAGTTTCCCTGGAAACTGAGAAATACCTACTCAGATATAAAACATTTTGGCTTTTCTACAGGGAAGAATTATTTGGTTACTTAGAGAAAATCGTACATAAATGATGCTCTGTCTTGTTCTTCAGAAACATTGGAGAAGAACATGATTTCTTCAAGCCATCTCAAAAAAGTAACTCCTAAGAACGTAGTATAGATTTCAGATAGACTCAAAAGAATTTTTTACTACTTTGTCTTTAACAGTATATCTAATATAACTGATGGTAGTGTCATAATAGAAAATAAGATGCTACGGTCCTGTTATCTGATTTTATGTTTATTCATCAACTTTTCATACAGCCTTTATGTTCTGACCTTAGGAGCTTTGCTAATTTTCTGGTGAAAGGTGCTCTCTCAAGTGACCCCTACCTCCCATCCCCCTGAAGAGTGGGTAGGGAAGGAATTGGCAATATGATGTGGAAAAACCTCTGAGCAACAGATCTTTCCTTTTTTTGGTGACAGTATTAATAAACGTTTGATGTAAAAGATTTAGAAAACACAGAAAAGTCCTTCACTCACACTCAGAATATCCAGAATTTTTATTAATATTTTGGTGTTGATTCTTTCTGAACCTTTTGTATGCATATAAACATAGCACTGTGTTTATTTTACAAAGATGGGATTGTTCTTTATGTGCCACTTTGTAACTTTTTGTTATAAACAAAAGTAACGACATGAAGCTCCTGGAACTGTGCTGACACCTAGAGAGTGCTCCAGGGTGATGTATTTCCATGCAACTGCGCACAGCTCTACAGCCTGCCTTTTACCAACTGTTTACTGTGCCATCGAATGGTTGGAGCATAATTCATTTACCCAGCCTTTATGGTTGAGCATCTTTTATAATCCCATTCTAATGCTTTATTCAGGGGACACAGATAAAAACGGATGCATTGTATTGATACTTCCCTATAGCATTCTGATTGTACACTTTGTCTTACGACTTAATTAAATTCATAGGGTGAGTCATTTTGTAGTAAAGGTATTTTTTAATGTCTGAAACATTTATATTAACATATTTCCATACATATTTCCATACAAATACAAATATAAGATTTTTAGAAATTTCATGTAATGTCTGAAACATTTATATTAACATATTTCCATACAAATAACCCAATGAAAGTTTAGTATTAGTTGTTTTGTTTGTTTTTTTATACTGCAGGTTCTTATTAGGCATCAGTTTTATACACATCAGTGTATACATGTCAATCCCAATCGCCCAATTCAGCACACCACCATCCCCACCTCACCGCAGTTTCCCCCACTTGGTGTCCATATGTCCATTCTCTACATCTGTGTCTCAACTTCTGCCCTGCAAACTGGCTCATCTGTACCATTTTTCTAGGTTCCACATACATGCATTAATATACGATATTTGTTTTTCTCTTTCTGACTTACTTCACTCTGTAGGACAGTCTCTAGATCCATCCACGTCTCAACAAATGACTCAATTTCGTTCCTTTTTATGGCTGAGTAATATTCCATTGTATATATGTACCACAACTTCTTTATCCATTCGTCTGTTGATGGGCATTTAGGTTGCTTCCATGACCTGGCTATTGTAAATAGTGCTGCAATGAACATTCGGGTGCATGTGTCTTTTTGAATTACGGTTTTCTCTGGGTATATGCCCAGTAGTGGGATTGCTGGGTCATATGGTAATTCTATTTTTAGTTTTTTAAGGAACCTCCATATTGTTCTCCATAGTGGCTGTATCAATTTACATTCCCACCAACAGTGCAAGAGGGTTCCCTTTTCTCCACACCCTCTCCAGCATTTGTTGTTTGTAGATTTTCTGATGATGCCCATTCTAACAGGAGTGAGGTGATACCTCATTGTAGTTTTGATTTGCATTTCTCTAATAATTAGTGATGTTGAGCATCTTTTCATGTGCTTCGTGGCCGTCTGTATGTCTTCTTTGGAGAAATGTCTATTTAGGTCTTCTGCCCATTTTTGGATTGGGGTGTTTGTTTCTTTGATATTGAGCTGAATGAGCTGTGTATATATTTTGGAGATTAATCCTTTGTCCGTTGATTCATTTGCAAATATTTTCTCCCATTCTGAGGGTTGTCTTTTCGTCTTGTTTATGGTTTCCTTTGCTGTGCAAAAGCTTTGAAGTTTCATTAGGTCCCACTTGTTTATTTTTGTTTTTATTTCCATTACTCTAGGAGGTGGATCAAAAAAGATCTTGCTGTGATTTATGTCAAAGAGTGTTCTTCCTATGTTTTCCTCTAAGAGTTTTATAGTGTCCAGTCTTATACTTAGGTCTCTAATCCATTTTGAGTGTACTAAAGGTATTTTAACATTAAATGTTCTTTTCCCAAATTAAAGTTACCATTGATTTTTCACTGAACATTAGATTTCCTCTTTTAGGTTTTCGTGGTTCTTGGTAACCTGTCTTGTGTCTTTGATTCTGAGTCACTAAACTACTACTCTAAGAGATCTGAAATTAACTCTGGTCTTAGGTGACAGACACATCAAAAGACAGCATTAGAAGAAATCTTAGATGATGTGGGAAAATTGGGAGAAACTTAACTGGTTTTGGGTACACTGAAACGTGATTATTAGGCACCATTCCAGAGGCAGGACAAACAGTGGTTAGACAAGACAAAACCCGTATCCTAACTCAGGTCCTTACTTTCTAGAGGTGCCTGGGGGCTGACGACACAAGAATAACATCAGGTAGTGAGAACACTAAGAAAGAAAATGAAGGTGTAATGGGCTGGGGAGGAGGACAGTTTTACAAGGGGTGGTTAAAGACAGCTTCTCTCCTTAAGCGACCCATGAGCAGTCCTAAGAGAGCCATGTGAGGCTGTGGGAGAAGAGGCTTCTGTGCAGTTCCTAAGAAGGGAATATGCTTGATGCGTGCCAAGGACAGAAAGATGGGTGGCTGCAGCTGAGTGAATGAATGCCAGGAGGAATATGGGGGATTAAGACCTTGTATGCCTAGTGGGCCTTGACAAAAAAATATGAATTTTAGTCTCATTGTAATGGGAAACCATTGAAGGATTATATGCAGAGGAATGATGTTAATTCTTAGAAAAAGGGAAGGGGGGTAGAGAGGGTGGAGGGAGATCAGACCAGCTACTGTGTGAGAATAGACTGTAAGGGTGGAAGGAAGCAGAGAGGGAGACCAGTTAGGAGGCTGGTGCGGTAGCTCAGGTGAGAGCCAGCAGTGGCTTGAACAAAAAAGCGATATTAATAAGGGTCTAAAATAGGCTGTAGTATATAGATTGCTCTTGCATTTCATTTGATTCTCACCGTGTTCTGAGTTAGGTAGTGTAGGAATTCTTCTCTTAGGTATAAATTGAGTTGTCCAAGGTTTTAAAAATGAGTATTGATAGAGAGTAGGACTGTAAGTTCCAAATGCATGGCATATAGGAAGAGGATTTATTGTTGACATTATGTGAGCTTCTTTGGAATACTACCTTTTTTCTCACCCTTTTTTGTTGTTGTTGTTTTAGTGTATTAAAGTAATAAAACTTAAGAGTTAAAACAGTAACACTGCATAATGTGAAATGAAATGAAGGTAACTTGCAACCCAGAAAGGTTCTTAAAAGTCCAAGAAACTGAGTAAAGTACTCTTTAGAAATATATAAAGCCAGGTGTACTTACCTATGTGTCACCTCTCAGTCATGATCACTGTAACACTGATTGAGGATTAAAATAAGGCAAAACTGAGAACCAGGGTAGAGGCAGGTACAGAAGCAGTTGGAAACCAGAGCTGGGAAGTTGGGAAGCCAGGATTGTCAGAAGCTAGGGAAGCAGGGTCAAGGCGTGGGTGAGCCGGAGCCTGGCAGGTGCAGGAGCCTGCTGTGTCCCCCCTGGTGAGGCAGCCCAGCTCAGGGCTGGCTGGCAGGAACTCCCTGACTGCGGTGGCAAGTGTGGACTCAAAGAGATGAAGTCATCAGTTTACATGGTAATTGTGAAGATTGTAATGTTTGTATTATGAGCCATAAACCTACTACACTGTCCAGTGTAGGGATGCTCGGGCAGGTCAGTAAGTGCAGTGGTTACCGTTAAGTAAACTGGTGCTCAGCAGCTGCCCAGAAACTGCTGACGTCGCCTGTTTCTTTGGAAGATATTGGAACCAATATGGTGATATTAATCGCTTTCTGAAATATGCTGCTTCTGTCAGATGCTTTCTTGGTCACTTCCCTCTCCCTCTAATATTTTAACAAGGAAAAATCATTTATCGACAGTTGGATAGCATAGTTTTTAACACTTTTAGCCT